>NC_142799.1:57594752-57612378 GCF_049724085.1 Artemia sp. Qi Xiang Cuo | reverse complement strand
AAGTTCAATCATTTTATTATTAACATATACATGTATATAATTGACATAGGCCCATGGGGAGAAGCTGAAAAATTAGGCCTAGACAAATATACAATAACAAATTACACTACAATACAAAGGTAATTACGACGGTAAAGGTACAATAATACAGCAATAATATGAAGGTAGCTGCAAGCCGAGGATCCGAATATAAATAATAAAAAAAAATCAATATTATTAAATATAAAATTAATACTAAAAGATAGTCGAAAGGCCCACATTCACCCAGAATAACAAACCAAACAAATAACTTAGTCATAGTAAAAAAACTCTTAATTAAAAGTAATCCTGAACTAAATCAAATTTAAGATTCCTTTTTATTAAATGGATACAAGAAAATTTATCAATAAAATCTTTGTGAGCATCCAAGCATCGGGCTATTGACACGAACGGATTGAATTTAAATCTCTCAGTACTATAATTGTCAATGTAGATACTTTTTTTTTGTCGCGTTTTATAACAATGCAAGTCTTGTGATTGGGAGAACAAACTTTGATTGAGGTAATATGGTGGTAATTTCTCAATGTCATAATTAAATTTGAAAATAATTGCTCCTAAACTAAATTGTTCAGAAACTGGAAGTATATCTAAATAAGTATATAAAGATGCTGTAGAAGACTTATTTGGAAGTGGAATAGACGATGAAATAACAATTTTCAGGATTGTCACTGCTTTATTTTGTAAAGTCTGTATTTGTTTAATATGGCTTTTAAATGTAGATAAATACACTAGAGAACAATAATTTATGTTAGACTGAATCAGAGCAAAATAAATGCTTCGTAAAGCAGAGTAGGGCAAATAATGCTTCTACCTCTGCATTAAACCATCATATTTTGAAACTCTTAAGCGTATATTTTGAATGTATATTTTAAAAGATAAGCTTTAATCAATCATAAGTCCAAGGTACTTTATCACTTTCACCCAAGATATTGCTAATAGATACTTTGAAGAAGTAACTCAGGTAATACGAGGGCATATATTTGACTACTTGCCGTAAATTATGAAATTAGTTTTTGATAAATTCAAAGCAACAAAATTTGCAGAACACCATTCAAGAGCATTAGAAAATGCAGTATCAAGTTTTGCCTCCAACTCCTCGTCATTCCTCTCAGAAATGTACCGAACCTGTGCGAGTTTTCGAAAGGCAGAGAAGTTTATCTTGCCTATTCGCATGATGTTGGATCCGCTTTGGATCTTGCTTATCAGCTGACAACTGAAGATGAATTAGGCATAATGACAAAAGCTGTGAGGATTATCAGAAGAGATATGTTTGTTGCTAGACAATTTAACGATGATTTCAGTGTCTCCAATCCGGTGTATTCAGTCTCTCCATTCCTTTTATCTTTTTTTTAGAATATTGGTACATGGTCCTAACCTAAGAAACGACTCTGCAGTAGCGAATATAGACCTGACACTTGCCCAGTTGGCGACATTTAATGCCATCAAAAAGCAAAGACACGTCAGAGACTCGGAAACCGTAATCCGACACTGCGCACCCAGGAAACCTCTCTGGCAGCTTATCTTGCAAGGGTTTTACACAGAGAAGGAAGAAGCAAATCTATCATTGAACATTTCCATCGTCTTGGGCTGTTCATCTCTTACTACAGGTACCGCATCTCTTACGACAGTTAGCGACTACATCGTTGACAGCCCATGTCAACGCTACCCAAGCGAGGGTGTCGTTAAACCAGTGAAGCGTAAGAATTTTGTAATTTACTGTAGCCACCGGGGACAATGCTGACCAAAACTCTACTTCGACAGTGTTTCAGACCTCGTTCCATGGCAACATCATTTCCATGATTCAACCTCTGTGTGAGGATGAAGGTCAAGTTCAAAAGTCCTTAGCCATCTTCCAAAGGAACAAGTCTGATGGTTTGAAAACGTGTGATGTCATTGAACAGTATTATGATGTTCAGCCGTGTATTTCTCCTCCATAGAATATGTTGATGCCTCCATTGGCGTGTCACCGGCTCCAGACAATGGATTTGTAGATTCAGCGATAAAGCTTGAAGCTGAAACTTGGATCAAGTTTGCTAGAGATACGCTATATGAGGACAAACTAGGCCCAAAACAGTTCTGTTTATAGGGTGCTTTTCATGCAAATCTACAATTTTCAACACAGAGGAATATCTGTCAGTCTGCCTTTGTCAGAAGATCCTGCCCATTCGTATGCAACCATTCGGCACCAGTTGGATATATGTTTTGAATTGCTACAACATATTAACCCGAATCAAGCCTTGGTCAAAGCCTGCGACCAACCACTGTACAAGATTGCGAAGGATTTCCAGTGGTTGATGCCAGACAACTATGGAGAGGGTAAGCTGGTTGTAATGATGGGAGAGTTACATGTAGAAATGCCCATGGATTCAGTGATTGGACAAGTGCTGATTGGAAGTGGATGGGGACAAGCATTGACTGATGCAAGAGTTTTCACGGCAGGAAGATGTGACGCACTAGAAAAGGATAGTAACGTTAAACGTTTTAGATATGCCTATGAAGTTACCATTGTCGCACTCAAGGAATTAAAGTGGCGAACATTTTGCACACTAGTCGAGTCAGATGATGATGAAATGAAAGGCTTTATCAGTTGGGCAAAGGAGTGTGAAGCAATGTATCCCAATTTTGCCTCCTGGAAACTGGTGATTAGACTCATCATTCTGCTACTTGTTCTGGTTAAGTCTCTTCGAACCGGTGATTAATATTTATACGTTGCAGCCATCACCGAAATAGTCCCACTCCTTTTCGCCCTTGATCATCAAAACTATGCCCGATGGTTGTCTGTACATATCAGAGATCTGAAAACACTATAATCAGTCTGCCCACCTGTTTACAGGGAATTCGAAGCATGACAGTTTTTGTAGTTTCGGCGTACCATTTTCTTCTATCCCGCTAGATCAAGCAAATGAATTCAATATCAAAAGTGTGAAGGGTATTTGAGGGATAAATGAACCAACCTACGATCCACTTGCATTGAGAAGACTCATGATTGCAGAACCGGAAATGGTAACGATGACTGAGGAATTCCGAAATGTAAAGGAACAGCGGACTGCAGAACATCACGAAATGGGCTCGGCATTTCAGAAGAGGTTCCAAACAAATACTAAAAATCTCGTAAATACCCAAATAGAATGGGGTAATCCTTTCAAAAGTATGTATGACAGTCTCGTTTCCATCGACTCCGGGAGAGTACCCCATTCTCGTGCCATCAGTAGTTCCCACAGTCTGGAAATTGTTGGCAAATCCCAGTATAATACTTTTGCGGAAGAGCGTTTTGTAAAACGTACAAAACCTGTTGATTCACCGATACACCAAAACAAGATGTCATTATTTTCAACTCCCATTCCATCATCGATACCGAAGTCGAAATCAATCCTTCAGATGGCCAAGTCAGATTCGGCCCTATTTGCCAAGCTCTATATTGGCTGCAACACCAGAGGCACTGACTTCAAAGAGTTTTTCAAACACGAGAACCACCCTTTCCCTCCTTCAATCTCTGATCACGATAATCCGAGATCCGGTACGAAGTCTGATATTGTAACTCTGCTCACAGCTTATTCTTCTGAAGTTGTGACCGAGAAACCTCACGCCGATTCCATGGTTTTTGATGGTGCTGTCCTAGTCCCCCTTACAAAGCCAAAAAGCAAGACGTTTGGCAAATATGTTAAAAAATAAATCTGCCAATACCTATATTTCCAATCTGCCAATGCCAATACGTAAGCAGTTCACAAGAAAAACACAGCGAGTTTTGACCTGAAACGAGCTTTCGATGAAGTGGTCAGGGAGCTACTTAATAAGAGCCTGTTAGAATTAGGATTGCCTTGGAGATTTGTTAATATTTCAGTACCAATGTATACCGTAGTTAGGACAGTAGTTCCGAGTAATAAACTAATTTTGTAAAATAATAAATGTAGTACAGGAGCTAAGCAAGGATGTAGTTTGTCACCTAGGCTATTTTCTTTATTTATTAATGACATGGAAGATTACTTTATGAACAGGACAGCAGCTGTTGTAGAATTATCCGATAAATCTTTGTTTGTCCTTCTTTTTGCGGATGACATTGTATTGGTAGCTAAAAGTGGCACTGATCTACAACGAAGAAGTTATTATTAAATGCTGATACTTCAGCTGTTGTAATATTTGGAGAAAAGGTTGAATTTAAGGAAAATTTTAATGTGAATGGTAATGAATTGAAAAATTTAAACAACTTTCCATATTTAGGGTGCAAGGTCTCATCAAATAGTAGAAGGGGTAGCCGTATTAATCGTATGGTGAATAGGACTAGAGCCGATGTGGACTGCATTAAGAAGTACTTTAAGAAATATAGGCGTAAGCGAAATTCGGTTAATGAAGAAGATTTTCGATAGTAAATTAAGACCAGCGTTTAGTTATGGTTGTCAAATTGGGGAATTTTAAGTTTGTAAAATGGGTTTGTTTTAAGGGACTATTTGGGGTTAATTAGTGAAAGAATAAACATATTAGTTAGCATCGTTAGGTACTGGGAAAATCTAGTATCTCTAAAAGAAGAAAAAATGTTAAATGCAGCATACTAAGAGTGCTTGAGTGATAGGAAATACGATTTTTGGAGAGAGAGACGTCCCCGTCTCTCTCTTTGTATGCTAGGATTAAGCATGTATGGGGAGAGGGGCTTTATTTTAAGATAAGGCTTAATAAAGAGGAACTAGTGTGGGTAATATGAGCACGAGGGAATTTTTTATCACTTGGTAACAAGAGGAATTATCTGGCAAGGGGGAAGCCGAAGATATACTCTTATTTTTGCCCGATATGTGGAGATGGGAGGATGACTTAATTCATTTTTGGATTTTTGCAAGGAATTAAATGGTCCGAGGGAGCAAACTTTTCCAGGGTGGTATACAGGGGAAGGATGGGTGGATATTATATCAAGCGACAGCAGTTTTGTGGGGGTTAAGAAGTTTGAAAAGTTTGTGGGACCATTTTTGTGATCTGTTCATAAATCAATTTGGACCCAAGGCCGTTAAGAGCGTGTCTTTACTTATAATTTCTATGTTGTTGTATTAACCATGGACCATAAAGACTTTTAGCGTTAATAAATATTGTATCAAATTAAAATTAATTGAAGAACTTTTTTCAACTTTCGGTTATAATGGCCTTGGTTTGCTCTTTACTAGGTAGCAGCTCAAGTGAGAAACCCAAATTCCAGCTCCACCTCGTCTGGAATAGATGTATTTTGTCTTAAACTTATTTTATTTCCACAGTTCTTGAATTCACCAAGACGAAAATTAATGGTCTCTTGCCAGGGGTGAAGCCTTTGGGGACTTCAGGAGCCTATTGGGACTCCCCTGAAAACTTCGATATCTCTACAATTGCTCCTATGACTTTTTTCTATATTTTTCGAACGATTCTTGACTTTTGGTGCCTTATCGAAAATGCACTTTTCTTGAAATTTCGGTCCCCCTTGAATTAAATACTTTTTGTCTGTAAGCCAAGACGTTATTTCCACCTAAATTGAAAGAGAATTCTTGATTCCCAATAGTTTATGCATATAAAAACTGACTCTTCATTTTCGGCACTTCAGGAAAACATACTGTTTCTTAGAGATATCAGCAATCACTGAAGCAGTAATGTCATACTCAGCTGACGATTTATACGCACAATTCACTGCGGAATTAACATAATACTGTGGAGTGTGATCCGTATACTAAAGTGCTGTTTTTGAAAAGAAGGTGGGAGGTAAACCTCCTGGTTAAGGTTTAAGACCATAAAAATCGATAAAAAATACAGAAACGCCACATCGTTCTTTACTAAGTGCCGGACTAGGGAAGGCTCCGCCCTTAAAAGTTTGCATGTCTTACTTGAACAATTGTAAGACTTATTTTATTCTATTTTAAAGACTAATACATAATCCAGTGATTTTGAAAACAATAATTATAGAATTTAAGTAATTTTTTTCACATAAAAACAACGAGACTGATTAAGTCTCTTACTCAAGTTGAACTCAATGTGCAAAATAGCTCCTTGTTCTTATTCAAACATTTCAATTATAATAGTATAAAGAAAGTTAGAGTAAAGGACAAGCTTAAAACTGAGAGAAATTACCTCTTAGAAGAGGGAGCTACCAACCTCCTTAAATAAACCATTGGTAGGATATTAGCTATATTTAATTTAGCATGAGCTGTCTCATCAAGATCTACACAATTGCATATAAGAAGCAACGTTCTAGCATTACTTATAGTAAAGAGCCACAAGGCCTCAAAATGTTATTTTTTCCCAGAGTCACTTCATATGAAAGGGAAGGTCACGTAAACTTAGGAGGGAGCTCATCTTATTTTTAATTGAAAGTTCTAGTGCCCTTTTTAAGATTCAAAAGTGACCGTAGGGTCACCAGTCCCCCTTGAAAGTCCTTCCCCCTCAAAGTCATCTGATAAAAACTTCGAGATCGTTTTGAGATAGCTATTTTGTTCTAACCAGCCAAAAGGTAAAGTAAACATAACTCCAGGGTTGGTATACCCCCTCTCAAAGCCCCCGGAGCAAGGGCTGTAAGTTATACAAGTTACTCTTTTGTTTACATGTAAGATTTTTAATTGGGAAAGGGGGGCATGTTTGATCCTGGGTCTCCGAAAATACTTGGGGTATTAATATGAAACTTTCAGGAAATGTTGAGAGGCATGCAAAATAAAATCAAATGTCAACTATGCACGTGCTGGTTGTCAAAAGAGAGTGTCAGGAATGTCTAAGAGACAGTTGGAGGTATTAAGTTGAAAATTGCCGGGTATGTCGAGGGGGGATGTTGAAGTGTGATCGAAGGGCAACCAGTCCCCCTTCTCCTTTGCGGATGACCCTCTACTCAACACCGATCGAAATTTTGAAACACCCATTTTCTTTGAAATTGCCAAAAGGTCTAGCAACTATGTCTCCGGGAAATTTGCCTATTGTTTACATGCAGGGTTTACCATTAAGTAAAGGCAGAATGTTTGATTCTGGGTATGTCCGAAAAACCTAACGTGCATCTAGTTGATCAAAAAGATGTATCTGCAGCATCTGCAATTACGACTACTTTCAGGAACGTTGAGGGGGTTATTGAACAATATCAAAACGTACTATATGTATACTGGTTGTCAAAAGGATATATCTCAGTATCTCTGGGACAGCTAAGGGATACTGATACTTTCAGGCATATTGAAGGGGATGTTCAAAAGTAATCGGAGAGCAGCCAGCCCCTGTTCACTTGTCTTATTTAGAGGCTCATTCCCCAACACTGATCGAAATTTTGAAAAAGAAACATAGTTCAAAATAGTCAAAAGATCTAATAACCATGCCTCCAGGGGTGCTAAGCCCTACAATCTCCGGGACAAGGGTTGTAAATTATGATATTTGTGAACATACAGGATTTATCATTGGTAAAGGGAGGGGGCACTTGATCCTAGGTTTGTCAGAAAAGGTTAACAGTGATAAGATCAAACTTCAGGGCATGTTAAGTGGGATGTTAAACTAAATAAAAGAACGCTATATGCGTTTAGGTTATCAAAACGGCGTATCTGCAATATCTTAGGAACGGCAAAGGGTACTAACTTGAAACTTTCAGGGCCACTGCTGCTACTACTACTACTGCGGATGCAACTGGTTGAGGGTACGACTGTGACTACTTACGATTGCAACAAATTTCGACCAAGACTACTTTCATGAAAAGGTGCATCAGCAATATCTCTGGAACGGATTAGAGGATTATATTAAAAATTTCAGGGCTGTTGAAAAGTTCTTGGAGGGAAAAGGGCCCTCCATGTCTTTTTTTAGATCCCCCCAACCCCTCAAAACTGATTAAAACTCTGAAATGGCCGATTCCGTCAAAACAGACAAAAGGTCTAATAACTATGCATCTGGGGATGTCACGCTCCCCACAATAGCACCACCTGCGAAAGGGTTGTAGATTATGCAATCTGCCGATTGTTCACATGTAGGATTTATCATTCGGAAAAGGGGGGGGCAACTTGATCCTGGGTGTGTCAGAAAAGGGTAAGGGTATTAATGTGAAACTTCAGGGAATGTTAAAGGGGGTGTTAAACTAAATAAACGGCCACTATGTGCGTCCAGCTTATCAAAAAGATCTACAATATCTTAGGAGCGGCTAAGGGTATTAAATTTAAAGTTTTAGGACCGCTGTTGCTACTACTATTATGACTACAACTGCAACTATGAATACTTGCAAGGGCAACTACGACTACCTGAGACTGCAATACAAGTGACGGCTATTGCGACTGCAACTCCTCCTGAATACGGCTGTGAATACTTGTATCTATGACTGTAAATACTCACGACAGCGTCTACTTATGACTGTTAATGCGAATAAAGCTACTTGCTACAGCGACTCTGACTCTTTGCAACTACGACTGCGATAACTTGTGACCATGACTACTTGCAACTATTTTGATCTGGCAATTTTGATCTGGCGACTTTGGGGAAAAATTGAACGTGGGAGGGGGGCTAGCTGCCCTCCAATATTTTTGGTCACTAAAAAAGGCACTAGAACTTTTGATTTCCGTTCAAATGAGCCCTCTCTTAATCCCCTACGATTACTGGTTCGATACGTTCACCCCTGAAAAAAAACACGCATCCGTGGTCTTTCTTCTGGCAAAAAATGCAAAATTCCACGTTTTTGCATATAGGAGCTTGAAACCTGTACAGTAGGGTTCTCTGGTATGCTGAATCTGATGATGTTATTTTCATTGAGATTTAGGGGTGTTTGCCCCCCTTTTCAAAAATTGGGCAAATTTTTCTCAGGCTCGTAGCTTTTGTTGGGCAACATTAAACTTAATGAATTTTAAACATTTTGAATAAGCATCAAAATTCGATTCTTTTGATGTTTCTATTGTTATCAAGACTCTGTTTCTTAGTGTTTCGGTTACCACGAACTGTTTGAAAACAACCCATCACCAATAATTCAAGAACGCCTTGGAGAATCGAGTTGGAGTTTTCGAAGTATTGGGAGGGTAGGGAAGCAACTTAATATTTTGTGTTTACGGGGAAGGGAAGAGGGGACCAAAAATTGTTTTCGATTCACCTAAAAATTTTAGCACTGTAATTCTATGGGACTTGGAGTCTGTTCATGGTGTAAAGTAGCAAGTTTAATAAAAAGAAATTAGCCTACGTGCTGGCAGGTTATCAAAATAAAGCATGGGCAATATCTCGGGAATGGTTGCGACTGTTGATTTGAATCTTTCAAAGAATGTTGGGAGGGACTGCTAAGAACTAGAAATATGGATTGAAAGGGGTAGGGAGTTAATGGCGGATACAGTTGTCTTTAACAACCAAGATTACATTCTAATAAGACAAAAAAAGGAACTCATTGCAGCATTAACATCATAATGTATAGTTTGATGTGCATTCTGTAGTCAAATTCAATGGTGAGGGCGAGGGGCTCAAAACTTCGTGTTTAAACGTTTATATTATCTTTTTATTTAACCGATTTGGATTTCATCGAAACCAGTTGGTTATATTTTTCCATTTCCCCAGGCCCTTTTTTGATCTCCCTTTGTGCAAGAATTGATGCTTTTGGTAAAAATGGCAGAAAATGCCACTTTGGTATGGCATGGTCTCATTTGCTTCTTGATATAAAAGGGCGCTAGAAATTGCGACACTCTACTGTCATCTCCCAACAGTATGACCACTGGTTCGACACGATCAACCTCGGGAAACAAAAGGAGACACATTAGTGGCGCCAATTTACGAAAATGTTGGTGTCGGACGGGGGGAGGAGGTGCAAAATGTATTTTTCAAAATCTAGGGGGATCAACTCTGTTTATTTTAATTTTTCTCAATGAAATGCAAAAAATATTTTTTTACGAAAATACCAGAAGACATTTTTTCGAAATGTTGGGAGGGAAAAAATGTCCCGCTTATCTCCCCCCTAATTAGCACCAATGAGACACGTCAGCGCTACCCAAGCAAAAAATTATTTTTGCTTGGGCTCAAGGCGGGGAATGTAATTCTCCTCTGCAAGGTTTTCAACCCTGGTAATTCCAATGGTGCAGTTTTTATTTCGATCTGACACAATTTTGAGGGATTTCGCCTTTTTCCAATTAACGACGAAGATCACACTGCCTTTGCATCATAAACTTAAACGCCAGATAAAACAATAGGGAATTCCTTTAAGACAGGGAGAGTTGCTCAAAACTCAACTGAATATTTCAAGCCTATATTCAAGGGCCGTCCTCAGCAAAACATATATAAATAAATAAATAAGACTTACAGTAAAATGCGACCTTTAAAACGAAAATTAAAAAGACGTTAAAACAGTACCAGAATTATTACTTCAACGAAGTTCAACCTGGATTCTGGTCAGAAACTAAAAAATTACCAGAAATTAAATAAAATAACAAGTTTTTTTTCAACTGAAAGTAAGGACCAACGTTAAAACTTAAAAAGAACAGAAATTATTTTGTAAATGAGGGGGACTATCCCCTCCCCAAGCCCTCAGTCTTTACGCTGAAGTTTGACTTTTGTCACAGTTCTTTAAAAAAGACTGCTCAAACAGAAGGGCCGTTGAATTTGAATGAAAAGCATTTATAAGAGCTTTAATATTTTAGCGTAAAAACGAAAGACTTAGGAGGGGGCAGCCTCCCCCCCACATAAACGGAAAAATTTATGCGTGTTTAAGTTTTAACGTTGCTCCTTACTTTCAGTTGAAAGAACTTTTTATTTATTTAATATGAAAAAAGACCGGATACAGAAACTCAGTCGATTAAGCTTTCGTTCAACTCCATAACAATGCGCTTGCTTGGAACCTAAACAAAAATAACTTTAAAAAGGTCGTACATTAGCATTACCTTTTTTATGCTGCAGATGGTCAAAAGAAAAGCTGGTCTTCTCCGAATGGGATGGGAGGATATCATAAACAAATATTTAAGGGAAATTAAAACTTCTTGAGAGGGTGTAAGGAGGGAGGCTTCAAATAAATTGGGATGGAGAAGGGACGTGCGCAGCTGTGTTTATTGGTGCTACCGTGAGTTGTTAGTGGTGGTAGTAGCAACAAAAATAGTAGTAGGGTTTCAGGTGGAACGTAATAGTTTCTAAGGGTAGAAAGCTGGATAGCAAGATTTTATCTAAACTTTAGGACGCTTCGTAATGCCTTGGAATACAAAATAAAAGCAAAAGAAGCCCTAAAGAAGGGTAAAATTACTTTGGAAAATAGTTCAGTCATTTGTACCTATAAATATATTTTTAGCAATTATGATTCAAACCTATCCTAATTAAACTACTTGCTACACTTATTTTCTCTACTCAAAACAGTTGTGCTTATTCCTCGCATTTGAATTTGATGATACGCAATCCACAAGAAACAAACAAATTTCTTATATAAGATCTCATTGGACTTTTATTGTTTTTGTCAAAACAACAAACAAATTATTTTACTGCATAGACTATAAAAACAACCGCCGATTTCCTCCTTCTTCACTCTTCTGACACTAACATTTATTGTTCACAAATACTGAAATCCTCAAGGTGTTTGGGTTTTTGACTCCAAATCTTGAACACTCGTTCCCGAACATCTTTCCACAATTTGCAATATTCGACTGATAAATTCTTGGCTTCACTATATGTAACTTTCGCCGTTTCAAGCACTTCTGTTGAAACAGCAGTTTTTAGATTAGCATAGTCACGGTAGAGTTCCCTTTTACAAACAGAAAGATTGGCTTTCCCAATATTCCGTAGCTTTTTGGTAACACCCTGCTTCTTTCCTTCAATAGCGACCTCCTGATTTTTACAACCATAATACCACAAAATACTTCCTGAACAAGGTTTAATAGAATCATCTTTTATTAATTCCTTTCTGTTTATGTCTACAATATCGATCACAGGGCAGTTATGTTGGTAACCAATCGGAAACACGACATCTAATAAAACATTTTTGAATCGGCCATATATGGCTCTTTCTACACTGTCAAGATTGAATTGGCACTTTCCGAATATTATAGACGAAAAATAAATTGGTTTTTCTAAAAACTGTGACAACAAAGAACCTTGAACACCAACTAGATTCCATTTTGCTATTTTATCACTGCATGACATTGACAAAGTTGGATCTCCTCGGCCTGGTTTTGTTCTTAGCACTCCAATAACATGATACTGGGTACCTAAAAGCTTTGGGTCCTGACAACCAAGAGGTAAGCACTTAGCACCAGTCCTATTTAAGTCTGGAAACTTCACCAAGGGTTCTCTCTCTTCATTATTATCATCATTTACGTCTACTGAATATGTATCAGTTTCAGTCTTCAATCGTTTTTCTAGAGGTGGTGTCACCTTTATTCCCTTCTTAAATTTATTGCTCTCATATTTTGGACTCGTCTGGAAAATGGTTGCATCACCACACGGTAAACAAGTCGTAAACATGTGAAAGGTAATACCATCCTTTAAAAAAAATCTTGCCACATCTTTTTTGTAGATTAAGCAAATACTTTCTTCATAAATTGATTTGCACATTTCTGAATACATGAATTTTAAAAAACATCTCCGTGCAATCACCTCTGCATGACTATCATTGATAATGTCACCATTAGAACTGAGTGAAATCTTACCAATGCACTTTGATCCAGTGCCTAAAGCAACAACGATCTCTTCTTTAGTACTTAGCATAACAACAGCTGTGTATACTGTCCACTCTTGACTGGGAATCGGTTTGCCAGTTTTCTTCAATGCATCATATTTGTCTAAAGCAGCTTTCGCAATTTTGTCTTTCTGAATGTCTTTTTCCATAGTTCTCTAGAATTTATTACATAAGAATAAAGATGTTAATGTTGAGGTTTTGTGAACGCAAAAGTGCAATGGTAAAACAGAAAAGATTACCCCCTTCAAAAAAGGAGCACCTAATCAACCAAACGTTGGCAATGCGCCAATCTTGCTCTCAACTTTTGCGCTTATGAACAAAGAGGGGGTCCTAAGGACTTCAATTCAAGAAAAAAGCTTAAAATTTGGGCCTTTGTCAAGTGTCACAATGACAAATTTGAGACGTCCCAAAACCCTCAATTGTAACCTTAATGTGAAAATCGATCTGATGACCCCCCCTCCTTATAGCCGGTGCACACCTAGATACTACCTGCATAACAAACTGTAAGAAAAAAAACAACCTATGCCAATACTAACCAAATTTCTATAAAAGGAATTGGATAACTATATACGTCAAAATAATCTACTTTTAGTAGCGATTTTAAATTAAAGTCACAATTTAAAATTACCCATGAAGGAATATTAGCATGGGGAAAATTGCCATAATTTTCAAAAAAGGAGGAATTACCCTCTAAAAGAGATACCAATCATCCAGAGCCAGCGATGGCACATACGGTCTCAAATCAACCTTACAGCTGGCTGGTCTTTTTCACAGGGAGAGGTAGCAAAACATCTTTTTTCCAAAAGCAGGGTTATCTTGATAAAAATTATCCCATTAAACTCAACATATCAAAGAACCAATCACAGTAGCACCAATTCCCTATCTACAATAACATAGAATTTGTTTTATTTTTCCTGGGGTTCTGGTTCAAACACAGATCAAATAATCTTTTGATTCTTTTGTTCAGGTACAACATAAAAAAAAAACAATGCAGGAAATGTTAATTTACCATGTTTCAATTACAGACAGTCATCTGATTCTTTAAGATTATTCAAAAGAAGGCCCATGTACAACTCCAAGTCAAAAGAGGTGTGACAAATCAATAATTAAGCGTCTGAAAAGATTAGAGGGGCTTGAAGATACCCCAAATTTTGTAGGTCATTTGCTTAATTGTGGACCTTTGTCCATAGGTCATAGGTAATAGTGTGGCTAAAACTTACATATTCTGAATACAGTTTGTATTTTGTTGCCAATACTGAGGGGGCATATTTCCCTTTAATTTTTTAGCCAGAATTTTCATATATTTTTTTTTTGTATTTTCATAAGATATACTTTTGTTTAGTATTCTTATTGAAATAAAAAAGAACAAAACTGCCACTTCCTTGGTTTTGAAAAAACAAATTCTCCCATCCTCCTTGATCTTGAGAATTGACACCACTGAGTTTCTAACGAGTTCCCTCATCCTCAAATCAATACTCTTAAATACCAACTTTGATAGAAATCAAATAAAAAAAATAAGGGCTTGTCCATGAAAAATAAAGATTATATCTAAAAGACAAACAAAGGGGGGGGGGAAGGAGTGATAATAAAGTCATCCAGAAATTACAATGAACAGTGAAACTTAACCTAAAATAAACAAATTACCGCAAATAATTCTGGTATTTTGCCCCTTAGCTCCCTTTTCCCAAATGGTTAGAGTTTTGTTTTTGGTTTAGTTAAAACTAGATAAAGCGCTTGAATTTAAACCCTTGTTTAATTAATGGAATTTTTCTAGACACTTAAAGTGAATATATTTAAAAGGAATAAAACAGTGACAGTATATTTACATGGCAATAATAAGAGTGACAACATTAAATAAAATTTTAGAATCACAAAACTACAGATGTCTTATGTTGGAAAATTATTATGAAAAATATGATCACTTTTGCTGCCCTTTATATTGACCTTCCCCAACAGAGGGCTAGAGAATACATAAAACTTCATTCAAAATAAAATAAAAATATTTGGGAAGTGATTTTTAATACATTTGGAAAGAATACGAAAATTTATTGCACATTATATAAGTAAGTAATAAAAAACAAATTGATTGTTACAAAACAATGATATTAAAAAAACTCCTGAGAGTTTGTAGTTTTTAATTATTCAAGTGTTGTAAAAAAAAAGTGGTCAAAATAAATTTTTTTTTAGCAGAGCAAAAATTATATGCAAAGCTTCTAGGGATAGAAAAAGTATACTCCCCCTCACCCATGTTGGCCTCCCCCAACAGAAGGCTAGAGAATACATATAACTTCATTGAAAATAAAATAAAATATTTGGGAAGTGATTTTCAATACATTTGGATAGAATGCGAAAATTTATTGCACGTTATGGCTAAGTAACAAAAAAACAAATTGATTGTTACAAAACAATGATATTAAAAAAAAAACTTATGAGAGTTTGTAGTCTTTAATTATTTAAGTGTTGTAAAAAAAGAGAAGAGTGGTCAAAATAAATTTTGTTTTTAGCAGAGCAAAAATTATATGCAAAGCTTTTAGGGGTAGCAAAAGTATAGCCTACTTCCCCTCCCCCATATCGTTCTCCCCCAATAGAAGGCTAGAGAATACATAACACTTTATTGAAAACCAAATGAATAGTCTTAAATAAAATTTTTATTTTGGAACCGATTTTCAATACATTAGGATAGGATACACTTAAAAGAAGAAAATATTAGTGAAAAATTACTGCACATTATACAAGTAAGTAATAAAAACAAATTGATTGTTAGATAACAATAATATTTAAAAAAAATCCTGAGAGTTTGTAGTATTAATTATTTAAGTGATGTAAAAACAGAAAGAAAAGTGGTCAAAATAAATTTTTTTCAGCAGAGCAAAAATTAAATTCTAAGCTTTTAGGGATTTGAGGGATAACAAGAGTATATTTATTTGTTATATTTTTGTTAATCTAAAATTTAGCGTTATTGTTCCTTACAATCCTGTTTTTATTTTGTTTCATTTCTTCATACATTATCATTTTCAGCTATATCATTTATAAGCTAACTTCTGTTCATTTTGTAAACAAATTTCCCTATTACTTTTAATAGTAGTAATTTGGCACAATAAGTTGTATTAATAATAGCAACTGAAATTAATCAATAATAATGCTAGTATCAATTATGGTGCAAGTTGTCATGATAGGAGTATCCACTGTAGAAGAAGGTGGCATGGGTGCCCATAAGCTGAATTTTAGGAGGGGTTTACCTCATCTAATCGGCACTTCCACTGCTGTATAATACAAATAACAAAATAAAATATAAAAATATAAGGCAGTTTTATTCAGCCAGGGGGGTGGGGGGCTAGTGCTACCCTGCCCCCTTATGGGCACCCATGGTAGGTGGAGTAGATATAGTCCAAGTTCCATTTCTTCATTTGGAGTGAGCTCTTCTAATTTTAATTTTGAAATTTTATATGAACCAATTTTAGCTGATTGTGTAACAAATTGTTATATACTAACATTGGTCTTCTCTCCTCATTATGATTAATATATTTTTTTTTATTGACATCAATTATGTGTGCAATAATAGTAGTAATACTGGATAACAAGTTTTCTCAACAAAGCAGTTAATGTTAATCAATAAAAGAAATTATGTGGTAGTAGTTATGGCAAGGGTAGTCATGGTGGGAGTAGCCATTGCAGGGGTAGGTGTGGTAGAAGTTGTTCTTGTTTCAACTCTTCATTTATATTTTTTTCTCATTTTAGTTTTAGGATTTTGCATAAGCTAATTTCTTGTCATTTTGTAACAAATTACTCTATACTATTCTGAGAAAAGTATGCTTCAGAGTTTAATGTATGTTTTTTTTTTTAATTGACATTGTTTTGCTTATATTGACAGTGCTGATATTAGATATTATTTTTTTTTAATGATAGCAATTTTTAAATGAACAATTGAAGTTCCAGCCTTGGTCTCCTCAAACGCACCATAACCAGCCGCTCCCGTAGTCTTTCTAAGGCTATAGATAGATCTGTTTTGGATTTCGGTACATGTCTCACCTCCCCTTCCTTTAAGAATGATACCAGTCTAATCGAGAGATTTCAGAGGCGTGCCATGAAGTGCATAGCTGGCCTACGAGATCTCCCATACAACAAGAGACTGGAAAGCATGCAACTGCCAACACTCGTCTTCAGACGCCGCCGTGGTGATATGATGCTGACCTACAAGTATAACGCACAACCAAACAACCCCCTTTTTACCAAACATTCAAGTCAGCACCATACAAGAGGACACTCACAAAAGCTGTCAAAACGTTCTGTCAATACACGAACGCGGGAACACTTTTTCTCCGAGCATGTTGTCAACGATTGGAATAGCCTTCAAGCTGAAACGGTGAATGCACCCACGGCTGCGTCCTTCCAGTCCAGACTGGACAAGGAATGGAATGACAAGCCATGGAAATATGAGTGGGACTGTCCGTCCCACTCAACTACCGACTGATGCCAACTTCATCATAATGACTGTCTTGCTAGGAGGCTGATGCTGCTTTGGGCTTAAATTGCATCTCTCCAGCAGACCTCTCTTATGGTGTGTCACTGGGCCCTAACACAGAGACAAAATTTTGCCATCATTGACCCAGAGCACAACAGATCCAGTATGGACCTTAATTTCGCTCCGTAGTCCAAATTAAGGTAATTAATTAAGGTAATAGCAGCTAAAATTAATTACCAGTCAAAATGTGTTAATAGTAGCTACAGTTATGGTTGTGGCCCTTGTGGTAGGGTACCAATCATAGAAGTAGGTGTCGGCAGAAATAGTCTTTGTTGGAACAGTTTGTTGGAACATTAAACACCATATGCAGAACATGTAGGCTATTTACAATGTTTTGATCTTTGGCCTCCATATTGCAATATAAGCATATAATTACCATTGCAATTATTGTTGCCAGTATAAGTACATGCAAGACCCCCCCCCCCACACCACCCTATAATGCCTACATATAGACCTAGGCAATATACAAAAGTCTACTGATTCTGTTA
>NC_142799.1:57554752-57589752 GCF_049724085.1 Artemia sp. Qi Xiang Cuo | reverse complement strand
ATAGCAAAAATTGTGGACAGTAGCATAAAAAGGTCTCCAAGTGGTCTTGGTGACACAATAAAGAACCTGGATGTGAAAATCAAAGAAGTAGTTTAAGAATCCTTTTTGAGCTTTAAGGATGAACTGAAAACTGAAGTAGACAATAAGTTCACCAGCCTTGAAGATAGAGTACGCTCCCTGGACCAGCACTCGGGAGCTGCTACAGACCAAAAAGTGTTAAAAGACCTTGTAACTGCTGAAACAACTGCTCTAAAGGAAGCCCTAAACGAACAATTTGAAAACAGGGTGAAGGCGCTAATCTTCGAAGACCAAGACAGACAGAAGAGAAGATTGAATATAGTGGCCTTTGGAGTTGCTACTCAAACTGATGATGCCAAGTTTGTCCGCGAGCACCTAGCTAATGGATACGACTTACCTGGTGTCCCTATTTCAAACATCTGCCGCCTAGTGAATCCCACTGTCTCCATAACCCAAAATCCACTACGCCCACCCCCAATCATGTTTGCTGTCCCCAACTTCAAGATCAAGAAGCTGATTCTCCAGAAATCTTTTGAGAAAAAAAGGGGCAGTTCAGTTCAGAAATGATGTATTGAAAACAGACTGTGACAAAAGGCAGAAGTTATATGAAGAACTATACATAAGGCGGGCAGGTGGTGAATCAAAAATTGTTATTACAGACAACAAGATTGTCCCAAGAAACTTCCAGCAGACCCCAGCTATCCTGGGGTCGCAGGTGATGGAGATCTAGGAGTTGACGCCCGTCAAAACAATGTAAATAGTACTGTACATAGAAACTTTAGTGTGAGTGATTCAAATGCAATCCCCACATTTGAGATCAATAATGATGAATCGTTTGCAAGTGCTTTATCAAGTACTCACAGCAGAGAACCATTGGACAGTTCCACTTTTAAATCTTGTGAGTTGGAATTTAGTGATATTTGTGATGCCCATATTGAAAATGAAGATGGACTATTAATGCTTTACAGTAACGTGGATTGTATCACCACAAAAATGGATAAAATAAAAGCTGTAGTTTTGGCAAGACCTGAAGTGAGTGTGTTTGCCTTCACTGAAGTTAAACCAAAGTATACTTCAGTGCCACTGACTGATGTGCAAATCCAGATTACCGAATTCAGAATAATTTCAAATCTGTCGAAACCAGAAGGAAGAGGAATTGTCCTGTACGTCAAATCATCACTGAAGGTAGGAGACCTTAATCTTAATCTTGGTTCTCAGTATGAGCTGTGGGTGGAGCAGGTCTGGATAAAAATTGAGCTAAAGGGTCACCCATTAATTATAGGTTGCATTTATAGAAGCCCTAGCTCTCCCTGTCAGAAAAGTTCTCACCTCGCGATTGTAAATTCTATAAGTTCGGTGATGAGTCATCCTTGCCATAATATTGTAATTGTTGGAGATTTCAATCTGCCTCAGATCCAATGGATTAGTGGTTATGCTGCTACAGGAGATAACGATGACCAGATTGGCACACTCCTCAAATGCCTACAAGAACATTCATTGTACCAGACAATCAATTTCCGACTAGGTACAGAGAGGGCCAGAACCCATTTCTCTTAGATCTCCTATTTGTCAAAGATGAGAAGGCAAATCCAAAGTATAGACTCAGAGCCACCTTTTGGCGCAAACGACCATATAGCCATAACTTGTCAACTAAAGTTGTACCCGCAGACAAATAATTTTAGAAAACATGTGTTTACAAATTACAAAAAGGTCAGGCAAGATTTGGCTAGCCAAGATTGATCTTTTGTCTAAAAGAATAATGTACAGGGAGCTTGGCTTGAGATGAAAAGGGTCCTCAGTGAGACAATTGCAAAACACACGACAACCACTTGGAAACGAAGACCAAGAACGCTCCCTTTCATCACATGAGAAATCAAACTAGCAGTCCGGAAGAAAAAGAAGTCTGGAGAAGGTACAAGGACGTCCCACCGCAGGCTAATCATGACAAATTCAAACAAATACGAAACAAAGTCCACTACCTTACAAGAGAAGTTACTAGAAAGTATGAGGAGTCTTTAGCTTCAGCATCAAAAACAAAGCCGAAGAAATTTTGGAAGTATGCCTCCACTCAAAAGCCCAGAAGACACTCAGTAACCAAACTCTCAGTTAATGGAAATACCATAAGCAACCCTGGAAATATAGCTGAAGCTCTGAACCAGCAGTTCAAGTCAGTTTTTACACCTCCAGATAATGACCTCTTGCCACAAATTCCTGAATATGATATTCAGAAACGGATGCAAATTATAACTATTTGCACTTTGGATGTTGAATCACAGCTCAAAAGATTGAACCCAAATAAGTTAGTTGGCCCTGATGGGGTACACTCTCAAACTTTGAAAGAGGCTCATGCGGAGCTTGCCCTCTCATTAGCAAAACTGTTCCGGAAGTCTCTTGACATAAAACAAGTCCCTCAAGATTGGAGAAATGCGAATATTACACCTGTTCACAAGGATGGAAGTAGGAACTGTGCTGCCAATTACCGACCAATTAGCGTCACCTCTACAGTCAGTAAAATCCTCGAAGGAATTGCAAACACTGCTGTTATGATAACAGCAGTGTAAACACTGCTGTTATCTGATTGACAATAAACTACCTACCAAAGTCAACATGGATTCAGATCTGGATGCTTGGTCAAGACAAATCTTATTGACGCATATGAATGTGTCACTGAACTGCTAGACCAGGGTATCCCTGTTGATATGATTCTATTAGACTTTGCAAAGGCTTTTGACAAAGTTTGCCATTGTCGTTTGAAGGCTAAACTTTTATCTACTGGGATACATGTGGAGGTTGTTGAATGGGTTATGTAGTTCCTCTCAGGAAGAAAGCAGAGAGTTAGAGTGTTTGGGGATAACGGGCAAGAGTTTTTCTCAGAAGTTGCTGGAGTTGATAGTGGCGTGCCCCAGGGAACAATCTTAGGCCCAACACTTTTCAATATATACATTAATGATGCTCTACGGGCTGTAAGAAATAAGATGAGCTTCTATGCCAATGATTCAAAGCTTATTGGGCCCTCGGAGTCGTCAGCGACTAGAGCCACTATACAGGAAGACCTGGATGCACTTTCCCTTTGGGCCCGCCAATGGAAGCTTGAGTTTAACATCCAGAAGTGCAAGGTAGTATATTTTGGGAAAAAGAATGAGAAGTGGCAGTACCATATGAGTGGGGGGGATGGCTCTAGACAATTGATTGGTTCCTTGGTAGCTGAAAGAGATTTGGGAATAGTCGTCCATGAAGAATTAAAATTCAACAAACACACCCAAACAGCGGTTGCCAAAGCATCTCAGACCCTCGGAATAATTAAGCATACAGTACGCAGCAAATCATCTAAAGTCATGACGAAGCTGTACAAGGGTCTCGTGCGACCATTGCTGGAGTTTGGGATGTGTGTTGCCACGCCTCTGAATAAGAGTGACCAACAGAAAATAGAGTCTGTTCAAAGGCGCGCAACCAAAGCTATTGATGGATGCAAGAACCTCGACTATCCATCCCGCCTGAACAAACTACAGCTCCCAACACTCGTCTACAGATGGCGGAGGGGCGATGTCATTATGACTTACAAGCTACTGCATGCTGATTCCTCTTCTCAAAGTCCTTTACAACTTGACAAATGATTCAGGACAAGAGGGCACAGTAAGAAGCTGCTCAGGAAGAGAGCTCACAGCAGACTCCGCAACCACTACTTCTCCAATAGAGTGGTGGGCCCCTGGAACAGTCTTCCCAATGCTGCTGTCACCACTCCCTCTGTCAATGCATTCAAGATTGTCATTGATAAGAATTGGTTCACCAAACCATGGAAAACAGAGTGGGACGCCGCCGAACCAGTGACTCCCCATTGTCACTGACCAGCAACTCTACAGGATCTTTCCTTATTTTGCTGGACAATGTGATTTAAGGTAATTTAAGGTAAGCCTTGCAATTTTGCAGCCATTGTAAAATAGGACAGTCACACTTGAACAAGTACAACCACAAGACCACCCAGCACCAACAAGAAAACAAAACACTTCAAGGATGAAAGGAAGACAGAACAGAAGTGCATCACTGATACATCAACAAAGGCCAAGATTGGAGCTGCCTTTGCTACAAGGAAGGCAAAGAAGAGGTGAAAAGGAAAAAATGAAGCAACAAAAGCAAGGAAAACAAAGAAGCAGGCTGTGAAGAGATTTGGTGAGAATATGGCACTGAGGGTGAAAATGAAACTGAAAAGGGTCAGACCATGACAGTTGATGACAATTCACAGTTCTCTTGGAAAAGAAAGTGAAAAAGAATGTGAACTTAGTTTTGATTTGGGTTGCACTTGGCAACTTCGTAAAAGCCATCTATGAGGGGCATTAGGGAAAAGTTAGAAGCTACTGCAGAGGTCAGTGTGATGACTATGAGTGGTGGGAGAGGTAAAGTGTGAAAGTGGCTGACACAGCCAGATCATATCTACTACATGAAAGAGGATTTAGGGTAAAAAAACAGTACTTGGACAGCATGTGATTGTGGACAAATGTTTTGACTAAAATATGTCTTCTCTAAACAAGGACAGGAGAATCTTAACCTTGGACCTGATGCAGATACTTGGGATTGGCTGACTACAGTCTTATAGCCAAGCCTATTTAAATTTGACTATTCTTTTTCATAACACATGTCAGTGATTGAATCTGTCCATGATTGAGATACTTCCTTTTTAAGATCCTTTGTCCAAGATTGGCAGTAGTCTATTTTCTAGGATTCGACTCAAGCTGAAAATTTGCAATTACAATTAGGTCTCTACTATTAACTGTCTGTGCATTTAAAAAAGTTACCATTGTGTAAATGGGGAAATATTCAAACTAACCAAATGCTTATTAAGAAAATTCAGACAGAGTAAGTAGAGAAAAATAATGGTACTTGGGCACTATATGGGCCTTTACAAGGAAACCAGTCACAAAAAACCCATCCTTGATGTGTTAACCACTATAGAGTAATAAATGATAGCATGGTTTTCATTGCATATGCAATATTTAAACTGTTGTTTTTTGGGGTTTAGGGGGGGCGGGGAGAAAGGTAAACTTTCAGGGACATATATAAAGGCTAAAGTATGTCCTGGGAAGGTAGGCTATTTTGAAGTACCTACATTCACTACTTCTCTCTTTAGAGGGTCCTGACCTTTAAAAATCTGTGTGTTATAAAAATAGAGCCTTGCAAAATAGATCTTCTGCTTAAATGAAGTACAATGAAATTGTTTTCAGCTTCACAACATTGCTCAATCTTAATTCATAAGGTTTTAAAGATATGCACATATATTTCCTAAATTTTGAAAAAAAAACATTGGTAGCCTATGGCTTAAAATTCTACTCAGATAACAGAAATTACATTTTCAGAACTTAAGCCAGAGAAAAAGAAACTAATAACTGAAAATTAAGGTAAATGTTGCTTGTCAAAATTTCAATAGGTTCAAATTTCAAGACCCTCAAGAAGGAGGAGTAGGCTAGAGGTAGGCCTAGGTATTTCAAAATACCTTCCCAGGACATACTCTGGTAAATATCTACCAAATCATATTATTGACTTATGCATAAAGTGAATATACCACTTGATGCCTTTTTTTTATGCTGATTATGAATATAATAATCATTTCTTTCGGAAATGAATTTCAGTCCCCCCCCCCCCCTATATATGCCAATTCAGGGTATATATTTCTACATTAGGGGGGGTAAAGTTTAAACTTACCTCCCATTTACATCAGAAACAAAATTTGCACCCCCCCCCCCCTGTAGTGGGGGGGCCAAATGTAATGGTAAACATTTGAGGCATTTGTTGCTTAAATGGTCATCTGGTCTGTGCACTGTGGGGCCAAACCATTTCAGTCTCTTATGCTTAACAATGTCAGAGACAAGTGGGTGATCCCCACATCTTCTCCTTACTTCTTCATTTGAGATTCTATCTGAGAGGCAGATACCCAGGATATAGCGCAGGCATTTGTGGTTGAATATATTCAAGCTCAATACTCTGGCTGCTTTAAGTGACCACATTTCACATCCATAGAGAAGGACAGAGAGAACCATAGCTTCATACACTTGGAGCTTTGTGCATAGCAATATTTTGCTCTGCTTCCAGAGATATTTCCGCAATTGAAGGAAGACACTCCAGGCTGATGATATGCAGCTCTGGATTTCTTCTGAAGATTCACTGGCAGGGTTTACCATCAATCCAAGGTATTTGAATGACTGGACAGCCTCTATCTGATTACCATTTAGAGTCACAGGGGTTTTATCCATCCCATCTGTTTGCATGGATTTTGTTTTTGGTAGGCTTATTTGGAGACCAGTTGAAAGTGCCTTGACTGCCACATTATTTATCACAGCCTGAGCTTCTGCAACGGATTCAGCAAGCATGTCCACATTGTCAGCATAGTCAAGATCTGTGACAGAGAAGGACAGGCTCACTGCAACGCCTTTATAATTGTCCAGGACCCTGAGGATCCAATTGATAACAAAGTTGGTGAAAGGACACAGCCTTGACATACACCTTCCTCAATCAGGATCAGATCTGAAAGATCGCCATTGACTCTTATCTGGGCCTTTGTTCCAGCATAGTATGCCTTGAGCAGATTGATGACCTTCTCAGGCACACTGTCCTCTCTCATTGCCTCCCATATTGTATCACAATGGACCAAATCAAATGCTGTAATGAAGTCTATGAAGATTTGGATTGTTTTCTGCTGGTGTTTAAACCAGTGTTCAAGGATCTGTTGCAGGCTAAAAATCTGGTCATAGCAACCTATACCTGGCCTGAATCCTGCTTGGTTGGGTTGCGTTTGGCTGTATCTGGTGTCTCTGAATCTATTTAAAAGTATAACTGCAAACAGTTTGGCAGTAATGGGGATAAGGGATATACCTTGGTAGTTTTTGCAGTCCATTCAGTCTCCTTTTTTGAAGATAGGGACAATTATTGAGGTCTTCCAGTCATCTGGGATGTATTCATTGTCCCAACCTTTGGTTATCATGCTATGGAGTTCATCCACTGCTGCCTTTGGGGAGAGCTTTCAGTAACTCTGCAGGAATCCCATCTATTCCTGGGCTTTTATGGTTTTTCAAAACTTGGATTGCCTTAATTACTTCATCCCTGGAGGGTGGGTCCATGCATACATTTTCATAAGCTTGGTTGTGTGGGGGGTTCTGCGGTTTTGTAAGTGGTTGCTTTCAATTACTATTGTCTCCTGGTCTAAATAGCTCTTGGAAATGAACTCACCATCTTTTGATACATTCCTTGCTGCTTGTGAGTATTTTCCCATCCTTTGCCTTAAGCAAGGGGATGGTAGTTTGCTTCTTCCTCCCAATGCATTCTCCAAGTATCTGATATTTTTGTGTATTGTTCTGTGATGCAGCATGTTCCATATCACTGGCAACATTAGACCAGTAGGCTTTTTTGTCAGCTCTTGTTGATTTGTGACATTCTTGTTGTAGCACTTTGTACATGGGGGACTTCTTGTTGGTCATTTTTTTTCTTTGCAGAGAGTTTGATTGTCTTTTCTGAGATCCATTTCTTGGTTTTATGCTTGACAAACCCAAGTATGTTTGCGGTAGCTTCATTGATGTGGTCCTTGAATTTGCTCCATTTCTTCTCAATCTTTATCTTGGGGCACTGATCAGTTGGGATTGCCTCCTTGGTATCTGCACATTAAGGGGGTGGGGGTATATATTCTATGAATACATAGGTCCTAAGAAATTCACAAATTTCTTAGAAAAACTGGAAAAATAAGGAAAGAAGTGAAGATAAACGCTTGCCCCCTGTAAAATATGTTAACTAGGATTACTCTGCATATCTTGGAGTAAGAATTGTTTTCTTAATATGTTTCCCTATGTCCAGCTGGACTCCTAGGCTTAAAATAATGGTTGGCTAATTTAAAGATTTATATATATATATATATATATATATATATATATATATATATATATATATATATATATATATATATATATATATATATATATATATATATATATATATATATATATATATATATATATATATATGCACTGTCAATTTAGCCATCTGGTGGTATCCCCTGGGCCTACCTGACAATCTTAAAACTCCCTAGCCTAGGCCCAACAGATTTGCTGAAATTTGAATAATAAGAGTGTACTTAGCACACAAATTTAGGGAATTCAACCAGAAATTGGTAAGATTAACTCTCATACCAAAGAAAAATTTAGAACCCAGTGACACCAAGTCTTACTTAGAATATAACAGACAAACACGTTTTTGGAATTCAAATAAGTCAAATGTACATAACAGTGTTGTTGTTATCTTAGATGAATTACCCAGTTTCCAACGGAAATCAGAAAAGAACATTTGGTGCAAAAGTGGGTTAAAAACCTGCGAACTGCGATGCGACACTCAAGAGGAGTTATGTTGGATTTATTTCACTGAGAACTGACACAATTTACAACAAATGCTGGTAAAAATAACTCTAGGCTAGTTCCAGTTCTATGGCCTAGAATACCATATATCAAGTTTGGCGGACAACCAAGATTTGAAGAACTTGAATTTTCAATCTGTGTGAAATATGATGATTAAAAAAAGATATATAAATACACCTCTAAATTCGCCACATAGGAAGCAGTCATTGTAAGGGTAGTTTTGGTAGAAGTTTTTCTTGTTTCATCTCTTCATTCATAATCTTTGCTCATTTTAGTTTTGGGATTGCTACGGTATTTTCAGAAAGTTTATTTCGTGGAAGAACAAAATGCGATTTTTTGGGAAGGTATTGAAAGGCAGTGTTATGTATTACACTTTTTTGTGCATTTATAATGGTAATTCAAATCTGGTTCTGCAATATAGAGGCCAAAAATCAAAATATTGTAAGTAACCTACATGTTTTGGAAGTGGCGTTTGATTTCCACTAAAGTAAAATTATCATGACTACTTACTAGTCCTTGTTCCAACAAGGACTTTTCTTGCTAACACCTGCTTCTATGGGTGGTACTCCTTCCACGAATGCCAAAACCATAACTATAGCTACTGCTAACTCATTTTCATTGGTAATTATTGTTAGCTGCTATTATTAAAAAAGCTTATTGTCTAACAGTGGTACTATCAATATAAACAAAAAAGATCAATTAAAAAAGCATACATTGAGCTCTGAATCCTACTTTTCTCTGAAAAGTATAGAGCAATTTGTTACAAAAAGGATAAAAAATTAGCTTATGCAAAATCACAAAACAAAAATGAGCAAAAATTATGATTGAAGACTATGAAACAAGAGCAAGTTCTACTACATTTACCCCTACACTGCCTATTGCCCAGTGGAGTATCTAGAAGGGGATCCCATGGTCCCAGGGGGTCTGCCTTTCCTCCCGAAATCCCAAAAGAATTTTTTTAGGAGTTTATTGTCTTGCTCTCGCCAATCCCTTTGATTATTTGTTGTATACCTCGATAATGTATTTTAAGTGCTACATAGCAATAAAACGTCTCCCCTTTTCAAATGTCTTATATATCAAATAGTTCGTGGTAACGAACTGTGAGTAAAGAGCGATGCGGTTCATTAGCAACTGAAATTCTAAAAACGAAATCGTCATGTCAATAATTATATAAAATGAATTGGCTTATGATGCTGATTCGAAATATATAAGTTTCATTAAGTTTAGAGTTACCCATAAAAAGCTACGAGTCTAAGAAAATTTGCCTGATTTTCGGTGAAGGGGAGAAACAACCCCTAAAAATCAAGGATCTTAATGAAAATCACACCATCAGATGAAGCGTATCCAAGAATCCTTTTGTAGAAGTTTCAAGCGCCCATCTGTAAAAATGTGGAATTTTGTATTTTTTGCCAGAAGAAAGATCACCGATGCATGTTTATTTGTTTTTTTTTACCCGTGGTTTAAAGCATTGTGCCAATAGTCCTAGAATGTCGGGAAGTTTCCATGGGGAGGGAAGTTTCTGGGGGTCAAATTTCCAGGGGAAATTTTACACTGGGAAGAATTTGCCAGAATATCTATCCGAGGAAATTTAATTACTGGGTTGGAATTCTCTAGAGTACTTTGTGTATGAGGGGGGGGGGGGTCCACAGGGGAATTCTCCGTGGGGGAGTTTTCCACGGATTAAAATCTCCAGAAGGAATGTATTTGTGGAAAAACCTTTTCCTCGAAGGAGGGAATTTCTGGCATGAATTGAAAAAATAAAACGAAGTTAAAGTCTTTTCAAATGAAAATGCCCTGAGAAATTAACACTGAAGTTTTACTTTTTGTTCCAGTTATTTAAGAATGACTCCTGAAAAACAAGGTTTGTTTAATTAGGATAATAGGATTTTTCAAAAGTTCTTAAAAAAAACTTTAGCGTAAGGAGCGAGGTATTGAGGAGGAGGCCAACCCCCTCATATGCGTAATAATTTCTGTTCGTTTTAAGTCTTGATGCTGCTCCTTACTTTGAGTTGAAAAACCTTTTTTTTTCATCCAATCTGACTAGGCTTAGATCCTATACTTTTAAGATCTCTTTCGTGTCCTTAGCCAAGAATGCTCATTCCATCCCTTTGCTCAAGTCTCGAGCAATTCTTATTTTATAGTTATTGTGATTACGTTTGATCAAGTTGAAAGCTGTGTTAGCTTCGTTGATAGTATTTGACTCAATGTGACTCAGTGATATTTATAATGAAAGCGCAATATATATTGACAGGTATCTTAGTGACGAAACGAAACTGTCTATAGTTTTTTGCCATTTTTTTTTAAAAAATTGCATGTATTTGTTGAAATTGGTGCTTTGATTCCTACTGTTGCAGTTATTGAGGCAAGGGTAGAAAGTACTCAGCTAATCAAAAGAATAATAAAAAGAGCGCGACTTGGGAGTTGTCATTGACAGATACCTTGAATTCTAGGCCCACTATAACAGCATTATTGGGAAAGCAAATCGTGTTACAGGAGTTTTAAGGTGCAACTTTACTTTCGGAAATGATAACACCCTTTGCCTTCTCTACAAAGCTTTAGTACGGCCAATCCTTGAATATGGTCATTGCACTACACGTCCCTTTTACAACAAAGACATTGAAGCTCTCAAAAAAGTTCAAAGACGAATAACAAAGTTCTGTCCGACTCTGATAAACTCACCTTACGAAGACAGGCTCCACAAGCTCCAGCTTCCTTCACTAACTTTTCGACTACACCGAAAAGACCTCATTGAGGTATACAAGCTTTACTACGACGCCTACGAAAACATTCAGGCTACCGATGTTCTTAGCTTCAGCCACACGAACCTTCGTGGTCACAGCCTCAAGCTTCAAGAGGAGAGGGTCCAAAAGGATATTGGCCGATGGGCGTTATAGAACTGAGTAACACAACACTGGAACAAGCTCCCCCTCGAAGTCATCAATGCCAACTCATTAAACTCGTTCAAGCAGGAACTGGACAAACACTACGGTGAAAGTGCCTATAAATTTTGTCAATTTAAAAGATTTTTGTAGAGATCAAGTGGCCTATTTGTTTTGCATTATATTATTATTATTATTATTACTCTCCTTCCTGGCGAAATCATTCCAATCAAAGGTATTATTAATGAATGACCTTTTTTATTGTAGCCTTATGCACCACTTCCTTTTTCACATTTTCAAATGCCCAAGAAAGATTGAACATTAAAAATGAAATAGATTAGCGATATAACAGCAGTGCATTAATGCTAATTGTCCAGATCAGTTTTCTATAAGGTGTAAATCTAAATTTATTTTCAACTATGTTGGTCAACACGAAACCCTCAACAATGATTTAAATACCTTATTTCACTTCCAAATACCTTATAGAACAGTTCAAAGTTCTAAAAAGAAATAAAAACATCAAAATTCTAATAGAAATAAAATTACAGTGAAATAAATTCTTGAAATACTAAGTTTCTAGGAATTAAAATTATTATATATTAAATATTCAGTTTATGATCCTTTGTTCTTTTCATTTATTTTTATTATTATAGTGATTTATTTTTCATCCGTCGTCATTAAAAAAAAAAAAAAAAAAAAAAAAAAAAAAAAAAAAAAAAAAACAACAACAACATACTGTTCAAGATACATATAGTTTTTATAAAACGCAATAGGCTTTAGGTCTTTTACAGCTAGAGGAGGGGGAAGGGGAAAGTAGCCAAATAACTGTTTGTAGTAATTTTGGTTCGTTTTAAGTTCAAATCAATTTTTACTTTTCTTCAAGATTTTTTATTCATAAATATTTGTACCTGTTATGTTTTTGTTTCCTGTTGATCGTTTAAATTAATTTGTGTTCGTTTTGGGTTCCGTTTATTCTTTAAGGTAAATTCTGATCGTTTTGAGTTTGAACTATTACAGGAATAAATATCTACCGATATTAAGTTTAATATGACTCTTCCGTTTTCACTGAAAAACTTCTTTTTCAGAAGTTTTTTTTTTAAATTAATTTTGTGCATACAACATACTATGTTTGTTTTGAGTTCACGCATACGAATACTAGAATAAACGGAAAAGTCGTTAATCCATCTTTCGGTCCTTATCTTCGCCCACCATTAAATAAAAATTTGGAGGGCTGTTTTCCAGTAAGATGATCAGTTTCAAATTTATAAATACATTTTTTCTGTTACATCAGCGTTCTAAGATAATCTCTTTTATTTTGCTTATTATATCCTCAAAAAGATTACTTGTAGAAAATTCAAAAGTCTGAACAAAATAAACCTTATCAAATCTCAGGGCTAGATAGGGGCAACCAAACCTAAATGTATCAAAAATTTGGACTATACCCACATCATTCCAAAGTGTACTGTATTCTACCAGGATCTATAAAAAGCACCAAAAGCAATAAGTTATACCACGTTGTCACAGCTGGTGAAGCAGTCCTTAGGGTGTTTAAAAAAAAAAAGAATTACTAACACTCTATGGTAAGATCAGCTATATATAATATTAGAAGTAAGCTAAAAGGAATCCACCCAGGGGGTGGATCCAGGATTTTTTAAGGGGAGGGGGCGCAAAATATGTTGATCCGATAAACTTGTGTTTGGAGCAAGTTTAATTAAGGCAAACTTGCGTTAATTAGGTAAATTACCCTACTTTAGACTACGTTAGGGAGGGGCTCCCCCTCTCCCCCTGGATCCGCCAATGAATCCACCAATAAGAAACAAGTATGTATTATCTGAGTCGGGAGTCGGGAATTTCAGCTGCTCCTGTTTCAAACAATATGAATAATCCAAGCTGTTCAAATAACTTTTAGAAACGTCCTATCTTTGTTCAGGTAAAATCCTAAATACATGCAGTTTCATTCATTCTCAGTATATGCAGCTCACTAGACTCGTTTAATCTGTCATTTCGGTCCTTTGGCCGCTAATACTTTTTTTTAAATTATTTTTTATTAATTTTCGTTTTAGTGATTCAGATTTTTAGAGCACGCACCAATGTCAATGGTTCCAATATTATTTGATGAGAAATCCACGTTTTTATCGTAAAATATACGAATATGCCTCACTGCCAGGTCATTTTTGCTATTCCTGACTATATTGAAGGATTATTCCGAGAGGATAGAAGTCTGAAATCCAGTGGCACACTCGCACAATTTCAATATTGGGAATGCTTAATTGTGAACTTGTATCATTCAAGATAGTTGAACTCAAAAGTATCTATTGAAACCCTTTATATTACTTTTTCAACTGAAAAAAATATAAGAAATAGAAGTATTGCGGCCTAATTGTTGAAGTCCCACAAAAAAAGAGAACAGCTATGGGCCCCACTATGAAACAAGTGGTTATGCTGCTGCAATTTGTCTAGCTTTGTTTCTCTTTTTTCTTATTCAAGTTGTATTTCAAAAATAGTTTTCTTATTCATGTGACTAAATTTCTCCCATAACAATGCTGCGTGGGTAAAAGAAGCTAAAAATGCGATTAATAAACATTTTCAACCATGGAAGCAGAGGACAAAATTTGTTCAAGGCGCAGTAGACCGAAGTTACCGCAAACATCTGAAGCCATGTATTAAATATGAACGGTGGATAATATTCTCTGTCCAAATCTGATTTTGTGCGGTTGAAGAATTTTTGTATTTAATTTTGTCAGTAGAAATAACAATTGCAACATAATATAAATTTACAATAAAGGAAGTTGAAATTGAACCCATTTTTCAAGTCTAGAATTATTCAAAGCTTAGCAGTCAAAATGCTGAACTGGAAATGAAGAAATAACTAACACTTAAGATACAATGTATTGGATACAGTTTTTACAATCATCTTCATTTTTTGTGTCCCAAGTCCCATTTATCCTTACGGGGCTTTTCGGAGTCTGTCCTTTCAAAATTTCATTGATCAACTCTTTATATGCTGCTCTGTCTGGTGCAGATCTTGGCATTTGGGTAATACCCGCCATTCAAAGTTGCTAGTCAACCTCTTACGCAGCCTTCCCCGCAATCGACGTCCTTGAACTGTCACTTCAAGCGAATTTCTGAGTAGGGTAACTGAATTTTTTCTCTTGATGTGCCCTAACCAGTGCAGCTATTGTCCTCTAACATTGCATATGAGCGTGTCTGGGGACTTTGATCTTCTGACTTCTTTATTTGTGACATTGTCAGTGCATCTCATCTTTGCCATATGGCAAAGGTTTCTTATTTTGAATATGGGAAGGAAGCGTTTTTTTTCGAGTTTTAACGTTCATATTTCATATCGATACAAAGGAATGAGTATGAAAGGCTGTCAAAGAGGTGAATTTCTGGGCGGTTCAAAATATGGTTGGAATTCCATTGGCTTATGAGGCTTCTGAAACCAGAGCTGGCCAGGCGGTGTCTGACGTTAGTGAAATGGCAATTATCAGCCGCTAACAGGCTATCGAGGTAAAAACGTTGGTCCACTATTTCAGCTTGCTCATAATCGATAACCATAGACAGAGAGTTTGAGGCGTCCTGGCATGACCTACTCATAACATTAGTTTTATATGTATTACTATGCATTACAAACGACTTCGTTGCTTGTGAGATGCTGTTTGTCTGCTTTGTAGGTCTTGGACGGCCGTAGCTAGCTATTTTTGGCATTGGTAAACTAGAGTGTCAGATTACTGTAATAACGAGGCAAAACTTTGGCCAAAACAAGAAAAAATCTTTTTAAATATTTTGAATGTAACAAGAATAGCCTTTCATCGATAAAAAATAAAGACAATCTGTGAGAAGACATTGTGCTATAATTTTTACTTGTCATTAACGTTTTTTTATAAAATAACAGGTAAGAGCACTGTTAAAATCGGAATGAGCAGAAATAAAGTCCCATAATAATTCAGCCTTACAATGAGCATAAATTTTTACGAATGAACAAATGAAACTTTCAAATTCAAAATAAGAATCAAGTTGAACTTAAAACGAGTAGAAATTACCATAATTGACAGTCCCACCATAAAAGTGGGACTATCAACTGATTAACCTTCTAGAAGTTAGAGTATCATTTTTGGTCGGACAAAATTCTGCTTTTTTCTTGGTCCAAGACTAAAGAATATTCGGTTTAAGTGGATCGGAAAAACAAATTTTTCGCTTTTTTTGTGATCCCATATTTGGAGATTCCATGCTCCGAATTTTAATATTTTCTTCTTGTCCTCGAGAATTATAATTGTAAGCTATAGATTGATCAAAAACAAGAAATATTTTTGGCCTGGTTTGATCAAGCCTATAGGGCCTTTTGTTGCCCTCCCCTATTCTATAAAATATCAGTCCTATTGAATTTGGGACCGATTCCTGAGAGTCTCAAGCTGATACAAAAATATCACATTTTTGTCCCAGTTTTTTGGTGTCCTTAGCCAAGCCTAAAAGGATATTTATACATTAGGATCGTTCTGACCCAGGGACTCATGAATGTAGTTATCGAGCCATTTAGAAAAACAATACTTTTTTGGCCGGTTTTTGTGCTCCATTTTTGGGCAACATGACTTTAATTTTTTGTGCATTGGGGTCCTCTAACCCAGGAAATTACTGGCGCAAGGATCTAAGATATTTTTAAAAAACACTGTTAGATCTTTTGCATGGATGGGATTACCCAAATCCAAATTTATCAAGCGAAATAGATTTTCCTTTGTCATTGAGCTTATGGATATATACTTCAAGATCACCAGAAAAAGAGTTTCTGCCTTGCCCTTTTTTTGAGCGAACTAATTTTTTTCTTGTGCATTGGGATACCCTTGGCCCAAGGACTTAAAAATACAAGCTTTAAACTGAAGGTCAAAAGTTGTTTTTATTTTGTCCCCATCTTCGTCCAGGGACCCACGGGGCTTAAGTTTAAAGCCGGTCTAAGCTAAAAGAATTTATCACCCATTGTTTGATCTTCTAGACTCCTGGACCCATTTCCTTCCCATCTCCTGAAAATTTTAAAGTCCCCTTGTCTTACTAAACAACCTATAACAATTTCAAACTGGTCGAGAAATAAGGTTGTTTAACCTATTATCGGGTCCCCTTTTTGGGTGCCAGCACCTCCAGCCTAAAAATTTGTTACCCTGTTAGGGTAGCCTTTTCTCAAGGACTTACAGGACCAGTTTCTAAATCTTCCGAAGAAATTTTTCCCCTTAGTTCAATGTTCTATAGATATACATTTCAAAGCAATCGGGAAAGAAAATTTTTGGGCACATTTCAGGGATCCTTGCCTCCCAAATACTTTTTTGTATAACATTTATTTAATATCAATTATTAATAAAATAGATTTTAATAGCCATATCCCTTTCAAATGTTGCAGGATGATACGGAGGAGGGATAATCAGACAAACCTACAAAATAATAAAAATTAAATTAACTTTAGAAGGGGTTTAAAAAACAAAACAAAGCATAACTACCACATCATCTATCCTGTTACCGCCAACTTAACACTTAACACTCGACAACATCCTTAGCAATATAAATACTAATATTAATGATTAGATACCATTTTATTCTATCAATTATATGACCTATTAATTTCATTATTAAAATCATATTCAGAAAAAAATCCATGTTTAAACAGCCTTTTAAATTCACTTACATCCCAGTTACTTTAAACATCCCAATCCCATCTAACGTATTCCATAACTTAGCCCCTCTAGAAACAATAGAAAACCCCTACCTAGACGTAGCCAAATTGTGCAATGAGAAAATCTCATTAACATGTGTGAGCACGCTTAGAAAAGAAGTGGGCTTAGCTTTGACGCAGTAATTCCAGTTTAGAAATAACGGAAAACAGCCGCTGGAAGTATTTTTAGGTTAACGCAAGCCTAACATGACGATTCAGCCAGATTTTATATTAGCAAGTATTCTAACATTAATATTTGGGAAAAGTCAAGCCGGATGAAGGATTGAGGAGAAAGTCCCCAGCCATATTGAACTACAATACAAAATATACGGGTGAGTTAAACGAAAATATTATATTCGAATTATATCTTTCGGAAAACAATGTTTAAGTTTTCAAATTATACCAGTATTTCTAGCTAAACGTTTGAAACTTTCTCAATTTGACCTTTAAATGACAGTGATTCATCCACAATAATAAAAATAAATCAAACAGTTAAAATCCTCCATAATGAAATGCCCCAAGCTTCAAATGAAGATATCCATGTATAACAATTACCAGACCTTCCAAAAACCCACAAAAATAAATTTATTATAATTAAAAGCAATCGTATTGCACCTCATCCAGATAGGTATCCTCTGCATAATATTAGACAATGAAGTAACCAACAATTCAGTCGTTTTTGCACCCACAAGTGGAGCTGTATCATCAGCAAACATCAAGAGAGAAACGTTTATATCATTTTTCGTGATGTCTGAAACCTTTTTACATGCATCCGAAGAGAAGAAGAACGACCATTGAAGCATATCAAGAATAATTAATAGCCTAAAATAGAACATTGGGGCACACCACATTTAATAAGCAATGGCTGAAATACTGGGCCAGATATTTTATTCATTGTGAACGGTCAGATAGGAAACTAATAATCAAACTGAGAAATCTTTTATTAACTTCATATCTTTGCAACTTTTCAAAGACAATGAAGTTACCAACAATTCAGTCGTTTTTGCACACACAATTGGAGTTCTGTCATCGGTAAGCATCGAGAGAGAAGCATTTATCTTATTTTTTGCATAGTTCGAAACCTTTTTACATGCGTTCGAAGAGAAGAAAGAAGATAATTGACGTAAAGAAACATAAAATAAAGGACATAAAATAGACCCTTGGGGCATACCAAATAGAACAAGCAATGGTTGAGATACTGGGCCAGATATTTTATTCACTGCGAACTACTAAAAAGGAAACTAACAATGAAAATGAAAATCTTCCATTAATACATTATCTTTACAACTTTTCAGAAATAGTGAAGTATCCAACAATTCAGTTGTTTTTGCACAAACAACTGGAGCTGTGTAATCAGCAAACACTGAGACAGAAACATTTATCTTGTTTTTCCTATAGTTTGAAACCTTTTTCACAGGCGTCCAAAGAGAAGAAAGAAGATCAGTGACATAAATCAGTAATAATAAAGAGCCTAAAATAGACCCTTGGGGTATACCACATCTAATAAGCGATTGTTGAGATTTTGAGCCAGATATTTTAATAATTATGAACGACTAGAAAAGAACTAACAATTAAATTAAGAAATATTTCATTAACTCCACATCTTCGCAGCTTTTCAGCAAGTATAGAACGATCAACAGTATCGATAGCTTTAGTAATGTCTAAAATATTGCTGCAACTCGGTAACCTTTATCAAGAGCTTGAATTATACAACTAGTTAAATATGCTATTGCCTGTTCTATATTAATTCCTTTCCTAAGACCAAACAGATTAGTCTAGGTTGTAATAAGCCATACTTCTCAAGATGCTCATAAAGCCTATTTTTAATTCACTTTTAAATTACGTGGCTTGATAGAGGTAAAACTGAATAAAGTTTATAATTCGACACACTAGTCCTCTTATCTCCCAGGGAAAGTGTCTGGTTTAAAGCAAGAGTTAAATGTCAACAAAATCTTCCAGAATGGCTGGAAGAATGTATTTTATTACTTTTAAATTTAATACCTCCAGCTGAACTTGAGTTAATATTATGGAAAATATTATCCACCTCCATACAATTCGTTGCCCTTAATAGGAGCGAAACATCAATATTTGCTGGTGTAAAGCTCTTAAAATTTATATTCTTTGGTGACTGAATGTTTGATGATAAGTTTAGCCCTATATTTGAGAAATATTCACAAAACACTTCAGAATCCTTAACAGGGTCCACCAAAGATTACCTTCTCCATTGTTTATAAAGTGAGATTTATAGGGCTAAAGGTCACCAACCACGCTTCTAATAATTTGTCACGTCTTCCTAGTAGGATCTTCTGTTTCTTTAAGATTAGAAAGATAATAAAACTTAAAACCCAATAAAACCTTAAAACACAATTTTTTTGGTACTATTTTGAGATGAAACTTTTTTTTTGCGTTGGAGTTCCTCAAGCCCAGTGACCCACAGATACAAATTTCAACCTAAACAAAAAAAGTTATCCATTTTGAGACCTATTTATTGATATTTTGAGTCCTCAACTGAATTATTTCTTGTGGAGTAGGGTACTTTTGGCCCAGGTGTCAAGTCATTCGGAAATAACTTTTTTGACCCCAGTCCTTAGAGATCCCATTGTTTTGAATTTATTCTTGAGCTGTAGCGTCTCTTTGGCCCAAAAATCTCATTATATGAACTTCAGGCCAATCGGAAATAGTTTTTAGACCTCTTTTGTGCAATTTTTGGGAGTCTTGTATTCCCAGCCTAGTCTTGTATTAACACGAGACTTTACTAGTATCTTAATTATAGTTTAGGTTATAATACTGTCTTTAAATTAATGGTTACTGCCCTGAAAAAATAATAACTGTAAATACTTCACACTTGCACCAGTAGCACCAGTTTACGAAAGTGCAGGGATCAGGGGAAGAGGAGAAGGGTAAAGTACGTTTTTCTAAATCTATGGGGCAGATTTTTCGTCTTTTCAATTAAAATGCTATAAAGATGAATTTTAACAAAAATATACAGCAAAAAGGTTCTCCTCAAAATCTACTGGGGCATATCAAGGGCAAGGCTGGAAAAAGGGTGACTGGAACGATTGGGCCTAATCGGGCACCACACTGCCGTCAAAATGAACCATTGATTTTTGAAATTTTAAAATGCTCTTAACAATTCCCGTAAGCCTTGCTTCTGAAGAGAGATCATTTTCCAGGCTAAAACCAATAAAAAAAACTATTTAATATCAACAAAAAATCAGGATAGACTGAATATTTTAGCAATCACGTTGATTGAAAGTGAAGACACAAGGAAAATAGATTTTAAAACGGTTTTAGAAGCATTTGCAGAAAAAAAAATTTAGAAATATGTAAATTCATGTGCCTATATTAGTTGATGTAAATTTCAACAGGCATTTTCAGCAGTTTCATAATATTTGGGGATACAAACATAAATTAACGTCAGTAGAAAATGGTTACAAAGAAGAACAAAAGTGGACAAAACCGTAAGCTCGAAATGAGCATACTGGACCATCAAATGAAACATGATCAAGAGAACGACTTGAGAAAAGTAAATACACGACGGGTGACAATGAACAATCTAGACCAATGGTTCTCAAACTGATTTCGACAGTGTAAATTTATTTAGACCCTAGTCACCCACAATACATTTTAGATATCCCTTCTCAGTTACCGGTACTAAGTAAACAATAACTGAAATATAAATAAAATTGCCAGTTCTAGAGTTAAAGGGTCGTTTTATTTTATGTTGGTCGGGCGCACACCCCCTAAACATTGTTGAGTACCCCCAAGGGGTAAGCATACCACACTTTGACAACCACTGACCTAGACAATCAATAGTGCAAAAGGCAAAAGGCACTGGAAAAAGGTCTGAAGCAATGATAAACGAAAATAAAGATAAAAGAGATATGTAGTTAAAACATTAGGGAAACCAACAATTAGAACAAGTCAAAACGAAATTGAAGAATATAGAAATATGCAGTTAAAAAATAAGTGGCAGCGAGAATTACAACGACTCAAAAAGGCGTATTGAAGAAAAAAAAATATGTGGTGACAAGACATGCAACAATGAGGATGAAAACGAATCAAAATGAAAATGAACGACAGAGAAATGTGTGGTTAGAAAATATACGACCGCAAGAACAAAGAAGTATGCAGTTAGAAGTGAGAAACAGCAGGAATCAGAACTTGCCAAAGACGAAAGTGAAGAACAAAGAATTGTAGGGTTAGCAGACACGCTAAATCAAGGGTGTCAAAAATGACAGTAAAGAACAAAGAACTGTGCTGTTAAAGGACAGCGAGAATAAGAACGAGTCAAAAATGAAAGTGCAGAAAGGTATTTGTGCACATAATAGTACACACTCGAGAACAAACCCGTTTTATCTGTCTGTATTAAGAGACAGTTAGCTTACGCTCAGTGGAAAACAAGAGATGGATGACAAAATACATTGGAATTATATAGTTTGGGATATATATTTGCATATTAGGGGTTGGGGGTAAAGTATTTGGAAAGTAATATGCAGAATAAATGTAGCTAATACATTTTGCAAATGTGCAAAATGTCCTAATGTGCATAAATACAGCCCAAATTTGTTTCTAAAGCATTATATTTTCATTTTATTTTGGTATATTTGATTAGAACTGACCTAACTTCACTTCCCGAGTGTGTACCATTATGTACACAAGTACCGAAAAACAATATTATGTTAGAACAACCGTACCATCACGATCTTCGATGTCAACAATCTTGGCATAAAACCCAGTACAAACCTACAAAGATGACATAAACTACGGAAGTGTTATTTAGAAGTCATTGAGGCTCTTCAACTCTATATGTATTCACTGTGGAGTCGTCCATTATCCCACAGGAAAATTAGTCCCCAAAGATGATTTACTTGGGGGCTGCTGGATGCTCGGTCGAATTGCATTCCTGCATCAACAATTTCCAAATGAATTTGTTCGGCCTGTTATAGGATATCACTTACTCTCTAAACACTCAGCAAATAAATACGAAGCTGGAACTCATGTTTTGCTTTAACTTCATTCAACGTAAGGGATAATCGAACCAAAAATACATAATATTTTCAGCTTCAATATAGCTGGACAAATTTATGACAAAATAAATTTAGCGGCACACCCATCACAGACCCCTGAAGTGGATTTGAACCATATTCATATAGCCAAATGTTCCTTGTAGACGCCAATAGAGATGTTAAAGAACATCTTTCACATCTTTTAAATCCTTAGATCAGTCGTAACCCAACAAATTTCTAGGAAGGAATATTGTGAGACACAAATAGCTATACTAAAGGTTATATGAGAATGCAATATATACAGGGTTTGTCCCGAAAGTAATAGGAATGAGTTGATTTAAAGAAATTTATTGAGCCAATCGTTACAATTCCTTAAAATTTTTCAAAATGGGATCCTATGAAGGGTCAGTCGGACCCGACTGACCCTTCGTTTGAGTCTCTTGAGCACTTCCACATAAAACTTGGCGTTGACGGTTTGACCAGGAGGAACAAATTCATGGTAGATGATGTCTTTGATGTCAAAATAGACAATGAGCATTGCTGTCACTTTGGATTTGTTCAGTCCTACCTTTTTTGGGCGAGGAGATGCTGACGTGTGGCACTCGGAAGGTTGCCTCTTTGTTTTGGGATCATACTCAAAGATACAGTACTCTTCACCTGTGATTACCCTATTCAAAAATTGGGGGTCACTTTCACACATCTTCAAATTTTCTTGACACACTTCCACTCGCCGCAATTTTTGGTCGTCAGTGAACACTTTTGGGATCATCTTCGCGCACACCTTGCACATGGTCAAATGAACTATCACATTGCCATGAACGACAGAATTTGGTAAATTTAACATTTGGAAAATTAGTTAAAACTTTGAGCTCTGAGCTCAAAACTTTGCACACACGGGTCACATTATCGGTGTTTTTCAAAGTCGAAGGTCTTACAGCATGGTCTTCATCGGTGACCTCTTCCCGGTCCTCCAAAAGGCCTGGTGGCACCAAAACACACCACTTCTTGCTAAAGCGACATTTGGGTAAGCCTGCTTGATCAGGTCAAACGTCTCTGTCGCAGATTTATCGAGTTTCACACAGAATTTAACCGCGTACCTCTGCTCTAATGAACACTCCATTGTCGGCTTGTACAAATCACAGAAAAACGTCACGCAAAAATGCCTGTCCTGACTTTCCATGGCCTCAGAGACAACCGACCAGCCACTCGTTCGTTAGCTAGGGACGCCCTCTACCAAAACGAGTCGGCACGCGTACGTTCCGAAGTACAGTCGCGACGGAAGAAAATCAGTCAATCGAAGTACAGTATATATATATATATATATATATATATATATATATATATATATATATATATATAGTAGTGTGTGTGTGTGTGTGTGTGTGTGTGTGTGTGTGTGTGTGTGTGTGTGTGTGTGTGTGTGTGTGTGTGTGTGTGTGTGTGTGTGTGTGTGTGTGTGTGTGTGTGTGTGTGATGATGATGATGATGATGATGATGATGATGATGTATATATATATATATATATATATATATATATATATATATATATATATTATTCTTATATTATATTATTATTATATTATTATATATATATATATTATATATATATATATATATATATATATATATATATATATATATATATATATATATATATATATATATATATATATATATATATATATATATATATATAAATATATATATTTTATTATTATAAATATATATATATATATATATATATATATATATATATATTCACATACATATATATACATATATATATATATATATATACATATATATATATATATATATATATATATATATATATATATATATATATATATATATATATATATATATATATATATATATATATATATATATATATATATATATATATATATATATATATATATATATATATATATATATATATATATATATATATATATATATATATATATATATATATATATATATATATATATATATATATATATATATATATATATATATATATATATATATATATATATATATATATATATATATATATATATATATATATATATATATATATATATATATATATATATGTACTGGATTTTGCTTAAAACTTTTATATATGGAGGGGGCCCCGCCAAAAAATTCTAATCGGACCCCGCACCTAGTCGATCCGGCACTGATTTAGGGGATAAATACCCTACAACTGCCCCCCCCCCCTGTTGCCACCCTGATATATACTGACATAGCCAGCTTCTATTTCGGTTAAGCCCCAGCTCTTCCTTTTTATGATGTAAGGAATCAAAAATAAAAACATAAATTAAGCCATATAGATAAAGAATCGAAACTAATTAGTTAGATTGACAACACTTTTCCTCCGGGGAAATCTCAAACATTCAAAATCTGTATAACCCTAAAGGCAAATATATGTTCAAAGAAAAGCTAAACCTTCTTAAACCGTTTAGTGCCATATTCTTTTAGCTTATTTTTTGCTGATTTTTACCAATGCTGTTTTTTTAACTTGGCACCAGCTAATTCTGCAGGAAGTCTTTTTTTTATTAGAAACCTAATTTTAGACTTTCTTAATTCTTTAATACATTCATGGTTATGTAGATTCACACGTAACCAGTTAAAGCCAGCAGATTTCATCTTCCCTGTGCTAAGTACTTCAAGAGTTAATATTAAAATTATTTTAATTTTCAATTTGTTGCCGGATACACATTGTCTTAAGTAGCCTAAGTTAAGAAGCATAAATTGCGGGATTTGGTACTGGTGCATTATGCGGGCCTACCTCTATAGACTGTATGAAGGAAACCATTCACGAAACCCGTCAAACGGGCTATTTGCAAGAGACCGTTATAAATAAATGATTGCAAAGCCGTGGTTTCTCAATAAGTTACAATATTTAAACGATTGTTTTTTTGGGTTTAGGGGAGGAAAAGGTACCTAGGTTAGATTAGGTTACGTATTTAATACATGCTATGCTTTCCATCCCCCCTCCCCTCCCCTAATGTGCCAATATGTAGCCCAAATTTGTTTCTAAACTATTATATATTCATCCTATTTTATTTTATTTAATTAGTATTAACCAAACTTGACTTCTTCGCGGTGCCCGCATAATGCACCAGTACCAGGGATTTTACTTGGTCTTTTCACAGTGAAATTTTCCTGTTGACATTGAAACACAAGTATTATTTTAATTATTCCAAAAATAAAGTTCAAAATTAAGTAAATATTTTGAATTTTTATTTAAGAAAGTCAATGAAAAATATAAAATAAATTCACTGGTAGTTTTGTTAAATTCATACTGCTTACTTCCTCCTGTTTTTATGTAAATTCCCTGTTTACCAGAACAGACTGTAATATTGAATGAAATGTCATTACTTTCACCACTTACAAATGAAAAAAAACAGACTACCAGTTTATGTTAATATTTGGTAATATACCGAATAAAATACAGTTTTGACATTAAATAAAGCTAGGCTAGTTTCACCCAGAGTTTATTAAAATTCAAGTAGACATATAGAAGGTCCAGTTCTTCCTAGTTTTGCTATTTATTCTATCCTAAAACTTGGCAAAACCTTACCAGAATTTGTTGCAGAACTGGGCCTCTATTGATCTTTTATAGCACATGCCAGTGACCACGGAAAATCCTTTGAAAAACTTTTAGTATTAAGGTGCCAAAGAAAAAGAAGCCAGCCAGTTACAGGTGCTTTATTATCAAACAGTTCAGTTCAAAACTTTACACTTGTAAACATATTTTTTTACAATTTATATATTCTATAGACCTATTCCTAAAATTGTGTTCACTAAACTACAAAAATTGAGACATTAAAAGGTCGCAATCCTAGAAACACATAGTGGCCTTAGCAAAATTTTAGATGATCTGCCCATCTTGGAAAGCATCCTTGTAATTTTCGTGTTTTTTTAGTTGAACATATATGGCCTATTTCTTATAAAATCAATGATCATATTTTTATTGATGCCATTTTTCAAGTCTAGGGCGTAAAAAATTTCTAAGTTGAAAAATATTTAGCTTCCTAAGTAGCCTAAGTTACGTGAGCTAAGTGGAGATATAATTTATGTAAAGTAAATTAAGCTGGGTTTCCACGCGAATGTGAACGGAACAAAAAACCAAGATGCATCCGGCATGATAAGTTATATGTATATTTTTTTTTAATCTGAAACCTTATTTCAAACATTTTAAATCAATCTTGAACATTTAACATTACTACTTAAAATTTTGAGTGACACTCCACAAAAAAGTGTCATTATAAGATAAGCATTTCTGTATGGATTTTATTGTTTTTCTTTGCTAAAACTCATTGCCTGACTTTAAGTAGGAAAACAATAGAGTCCTGGTGAAAATAAATAGTAGTTTTTTTTTCAAAATACAACAAAATGAGTTTCATTTTGCTCTATATAATGAAAAATACTGGGGCTGTTCAAGTTTAACAAATTAAAGCCACAAAATAAAGGAGCATTAAGAACTTATGCAGAAATTTTCTTAAAATTTCAGGAAAATGCAAAAATAAATCCTAATAGAAAATCATGTTTTTCTTCCACTTCCAAAGTTTTTCAGTGTGCCATTCAATTTGTTTTCTGACTCTCAGAAGACCGCGTTAACTGTCGACTGATATTTCTTTCGAGAAAAATATGATTTTCCCTCCCTGGTTGCCAGATAACGAACACCATTCCTGGTGTCTGGTTGCAATGCTACCTTGGTTCACAGTTGGCAATATTTTTTTCTGGCACTGACTGTCAGCAAGCCTCATAATATTTACCTATGAAAAAGGAAGAAGACTGATTAAACCAGAAAAAGATATAAATCTATACCAAAGAACATAGATTATATAGTATAAATCAATAAAAATTATAGATCTATGCCAAAGATATAAATGTATACCGAATATTTTTTGCCGATCCTGTCAACAACAAATATAATTTCTTGTTGAACGGTACTTATGAGCAGATAGGAGTATCAAAATATTGAGAAATATAATCTAACTAATTTTCATGGTTTCACGGCTCCTGGATCCGTTTACTCAAATACATTACCAACATTAATAAAAATTGACCAGTAAGGTTGTTCACCTTAATTGTCCCTAAATTGTTTAAGCTTGGTATAATTTACTTTCTCTCTTTTTCTTCACCAAATATAAGTTAAACCTTACGTCATTTATATATTTTGGGTGTGGCACTGTGCCATAGTTGCATCGGTCATTACCTTCAACTGTTTTTTTTTCTTTTTCTGTACGGGTATATAAGCTGAAAAATGTAGACAATTTTTTATCATATCTTATTTAAATTTTATCCAGTTATTAACTTCTGTACATATCATGGCTAAATTGCTTGTAAGTACTTATGATTCAATTTAAAAATTTTCAAAACATAAATATAAGGTCAATCAGATTTTGAAGATGATTTGATGAGAATTATAGTCATAACAATGTTGATAGGATGAAACTAGTAAATTTTTATATATCTCTGCTCAATTTAGTCGCAACTGTCGGTGGCTCGGACCTTCGATTCACAAATGCCACTCGCTTTGCTCGAGTGGTGCCTTGATTTAGTATAAATGGCCCTCGCAGGACACTATTCCGAGTCTAGTTTTTCTTTATTTTATTTTCAATACATTTTTGGAATATATCTATTGCTCATAACATCACCTTAAATTCCTTGGTTATTCCGCAGAATCTCCTGTCTCTATCTTGAAAAGTTTAGCCTTTTAATCAGTGTGCGGACATACATATGACAGTGTTCATAGTAATTAACTCTAAGTAAGAAGCGATGCGGCTCAACAGTAACCCAAACTCTAAGAAACAGAGTCTTGATAACAATAGATGAATCAAAAGAATCGAAAATTGACGTGTATTCAAAACTTATAAAATCAACCAAGTTTAATGTTACCCATCAAAAGCTATGAGCCTGAGAAATTTTGCCCAATTTAAAAAAAGGGGAAAAACCCTCAAAACATTAAATGACCTTAATGAAAATCACACCGTCAGATTCAGCACATCAGAGAACCATACTGTAGAGGTTTCACAGTTCTATATACAGAAATGTGGAATTTTGCAAAACAAAAAACAAAACAAAACAAAACAACGGTGATTTTGACTTGTATTTATCCATTGTAGTTGTCACTGGGGTTCCTCTAGACTGGGCGTTTTCCTGGTAGACAGAGAAAAGCAAAGAACGATAGTCCATGTAACGTCTGCGGGGTCCGACTACACTGTTTGAGGGTGGACCCTGTTCGGCACGCTCGGTTGTTCTAAAATATCAGAAATTTTCTGACAAAACAGAATATTTCTGATATAACAGAAACACTTTCTGAAAAATTTGAATTTTTCATACATTTTTTAAATTTTTGGGTCACTTGCCCGAGACTCTGGCGCCCAGAGTCTCGGGCAAGTGACCCAAAAATTTAAAAAATGTATGAAAAATTCAAATTTTTCAGAAAGTGTTTCTGTTATGTCGGAAACATTCTGTTATGTCAGAGACTTTCTGACATTTTAGAAGAACCTAGCGTGCCGAACATGTTACCCCCTCAACAGGTCTTCTTTCCCCGCAGACGTTACTTGGACTATCTGTCTTGGCTTTTCTCTGTCTACAATTACCCAGCCCAGTCTTGATGCAACCTATTGCCCAAAATACTTGATAAATTCAATTCAAAATCAACGGAAACCCCAAAACCAATTGAAACTCCGACGCTCTTTTATTTAAGGGAAACTTACTTAATTATACTATCTTGCAAGTAGATATATTTTTTAAAACTACTACATTTTAAAAATCCCAAAAACATAGCGTTGGTTTCGTTTTTTATATAATGGCAGTGGTAAAAATTTTTAACAAGAATAAAATTTTTCTTTGTTCTTGCTAAGATTCTAATGTAAAATTATATATTTTAATTTTTTACAACTTTTGGATGTTAAAAAATATAATTATCTGTGGATATTTAACTATAAAATAAATTTGAACAATTTTTACGTTTATATTTTTTAATAATCATTTAAGATAAACTTTCGCTTTCCTCGTTTGCCCTAGACGATATACGATCTTACTGCTAAAACACGAGCTAAATAGAGAGAGGAATTTGGGACAATATTTTGGGGGCGCCCACCCGCCCAGAGTCTCGGGCAAGTGACCCAAAAATTTAAAAAATGTATGAAAAATTCAAATTTTTCAGAAAGTGTTTCTGTTATATCAGAAACATTTTGTTATGTCAGAGACTTTCTGACATTTTAGAAGAACCTAGCGTGCCGAACTTGTTACCCCCTCAACAGGGTCTTCTTTCCCCGCAGACGTTACTTGGACTATCTGTCTTGGCTTGTCTCGGTCTACAATTACCCAGCCCAGTCTTGATGCAACCTCTAGCCCAAAATACTTGATAAATTCACTTCAAATTCCCCACAAATTTTTTGTGGGGAAACAGAATTTTCTGTGGATGAGGATTACCGGCCAGATTTACCGGCATTGTTTAAGAAACGATCAGAGATTAAATAAAAAACAATTTTTTCAACTGAAAATAAGGAGCAACAGTATAACTTAAAACGAACAGAAATTATTATTTATATGAGAGGGGTTACCCTCCTCAATACCTTGCTCTTTACGCAAATTTTTTGTAAGAACTTCAAAAACAGGATTTTATTCTAATTAAACGTCCTTTGTTTTTCAGGATTAATTCTTAAATAATTGCAGCAAAAGTCAAACTTTAGCGTAAAGAGAGAGGTATTGAGGAAGAGGCAACCACCTCATATACGTAATAATTTTTGTTCGTTTTAAGTTTTACTGTGGCTCCTTACTTTCAGTTGAAAAAAAACTTATATATTTTTCTCTAATAATATATAGCCTAAAACGGAAGTTTTCTTTGTATAAACTATCTAGTTTTTTTTGTGCCAGCTTTTGGTAATTTACCAACCCCGAAATTACCAACCCTGAGTTTTGCTGCAAAGCCAACAACAAAGTTAACTTCACTGGAAAAGAAATTTCTAGAAAAAAAAAGAATTGTAATGACCGTAGCGAGCAAAGCGAGGGCCATTGCCAATGGTTCAAGAATGAGCCTATTATGAATGAGCCTATATGCAAGGACTGAAGCTTGAGAACAAAGAGCGCAAATTGACCAGCATTTGGCTAGGGACACAACTGACAAAGCCACTTTTTTGCACGTATATAATATCAAACGCGTGTCTGTGAATATTTCTTTGCATACTTAGCTAAGTTGTTTAAGGCAATAGTAGGCTATTATAGCTGCTCGGACTGTGAAGTGCTAGATGTAAATTCTGACTTTTTCCTGGAAAATTAATATGATTCTTTACTCTTTTCAGTTTTCTAGTCTTTGGCTTACACTTTAAAGCTTATTTTCTGAAGTCTTTTTTATATATATGGCTATATAGAAGACTACATATAGTCTTATATGGTGGGGAAGCGTCTATAGAGTGCGATACTACTTAAACGCGATAATAAAACCAATAGTTACACAATTTTTACCGCTGACGTTAATTAGGATTGGTGCAGGGTTAGGGAGCCTTGTGCCTACCCCAGCCCTAATTTCTAAACCTCCTCCATATTTTTAAAAATATATTTTGGGGGGAGACGTTTTCCGTTGAAAACTGCCTTTTTTTTAATAGTTTCACTGAAAAAATGACGAACTTGTTCTCTTCCACTTTTTTACTTATTTTATTTCAGATTGCCTTTCTTGCTCTTCTTGGACTTGTGTATGGTAACCAGCTCGTCTATACGGTTCCCCAAGCCCAAACGTTTTATACACCATATAGTTTACTGAGGTACGGAGCTGCACCATACCCACATCCTTATTATGGACTCAGGTACGGAGCTGCACCATACCCACATCCTTATTATGGATCGGATTCTTTGATTCCTGCTGTACCAGCACCATTAGTGCACATTCCAACCAAGTCTGTTACAAAGATTGTACCAGTGCCTGCTGCACCAGCACCAGTGAATTATTATAGAGGATCTCACGGGTATTCTTACGGGAAGACTGAGCCAGGAAGCTACTCACATGTTTACTCTAATCAATGGCATTAAGTAATTTAAGCTGATTATTTATTGTTTAAGTTATTATCTTTTTCATTAAATCATTTTCAATTCTTATTTGTAAACTTTGTTCAGGAGGTCTATTCCTTTACTATGATGAGAAATACACTGACAAAATAAATAAATTATTTCCTTCTGAATTAACGTTTGAAAAACCCTAAAACCCCTTGTCTTCAAAACCATCAGGACCTTGTTTTCCAGCTTCAGGCTATTAGGCTGATGACTTATAAAAACACATTTGCAGACGGAACAGCGGTTTAGAATGTAAAATAGTACTTATTTTACTTTGATTATGTCAATCAGGAACGCCAATTGGATGAGGGGGAGATTGATGGGTACTTTCCCATTATATGGGCACTTCGGCTATAGACAGTCGAATGAATGCAGTGATGGAGACTCGTAAAGCAGGCAATTGTTATCTAAATTGATCGAAGAGCGTTGTTTCTCATTGAATTTACAATATTTAAACTGTTGTTTTTTTGGGTCTAGGGGGAGAAAAAGGTACCTAGGAAAAAAAAGGTTAGATTAGGTTAGGTATTTGATATATGCAATGCTCTTCCCCCACCCCCACCCCTAATGTGCAAATATATAGCCCAAACTTGTTTATAAACCATTATATATGCATCCTAATTTATTTTATTTCATTAGCAGTAACCAAAATTGACTTTTTAGAAGTGACCATATAATGGGAAAGTACCGATTTATGGGCCACCCCATAGATTTTGAACTTTTGCTCTTACTTATAAAATACCCACCCCTTTAGATTTTGAAATTTAACTCTTTTGGAATTTTCATTAAAAAAAAACTTTGCCTCTGCCTCCCCACATTACCCTGAATTGGGGCCACAGCTATTTAGGGTGTGCGTGTAACTGAACCCCCGTGTAACTGAACCCCAAGCAACTGAACCCCTGTAACTGACCCCCATGTAACTGAACCCCCGTTTAACTGAACCACCGTGTAACTTAATCCCCGTGTAACTGAACCACCGTGCAACTGAACCCACGTATAACCAAGCCCCCGTGCAACTGAACCCTCATGCTACTGAGCCCTCATGCAACTGAACCCCCTTTAACTGAACCCTCGTGCAACTCAACCCCCGTGCTACTCAACCCCATATAACGAAACCCCCGAGTAACTGAACCCCCATGTAACTGAACCCCTGTGCAACTCGACCCCCGTATAACCGAACCTCCGTGCAATCGAACACCCGTGCAACTGAACCCTCGTGCTACTGAACCCTCATGCAACTCAACCACCGTACTTACAGTGGGTAAAACATATTAGGGTTATGAACCATAGTTATTTAACTATGATATAGTTATTTAACTTTTAAACTGTTTTAAATAAAATGGCCGTCCCAAAATTTAGATCGGATGTATTTGGGGGAAAAATAGGGTGGGGTGGAAGCCCTCCGATCACTTTTAACTCTGAAAAAGTGCACTGGAAAATTTGATTTCGAATCTAATGAGCCTCCCCCCCCCCCAAAGCACATGCTGCTGGTGGGGTTGTTAACCCCAAAGGCATGGTTATTTGATCTTCAGACTATTTTTAAAAAAATGTTAATTTTTATTTTGATCGGATATATTTGGGGGGGGGATGTTGGTTAAGAGGGAAAGGCTGATTGTCCTGTGATCACCTTTGATTCTTAGAAATTGAAATTGAACTTTCAATTTCCAATCGAATGAGCCTCTTTCAAAGTTTTTACAATCATCCCTTCTATAAAAACCTTAAATTTTAACAATTGGTAACTTGCAATAACATACAGATTGCTGATACAGATGTATCAGCAATTTTTTTGGAACAGCTTAGCGTATCATGATGAAACTTCTGGGGCATCTACCTGCTATTACTGCTATTAATACTGCTACTACTACTACTAATTCAACACTATTATTACTTCTACTGCTCCTACTACGACCTCTGCTACTATTAAACTAGCACGATTAAGGCTACGCATATCGAGTTGAAAATTTGACAGAATGAGGTGTTTGAGGTGGAACTTGAACTAAATCAAGAGACACTATATGCTTGCAGATTTTCAAAATGGCGTATCTCAAAAAGGGGTTTTTGTATTAAGTTGGAACTTTCAGAGAATGCTTAAAGGGAAAGTCAATTCACCAAAAGGAAATATGTGCACACTCAGACCTGGATTTACCTCTAAGCCCCTAGGCCCGGACCTAGAAGCGCATAATGCTAGCGGGAGCAATAAATTATCACTGAGTTCTTTTTTTTCTGACAAAAACTGGACTGGACACAGGAATTCCATAGTCACTTATAAACTGTCAGATGTATCCCAAGAATGGTAGCTGGGAGTTCGGTATTACCCCTCTCTTTCATCACTTTTCGCTCATAAGTTGTGTTATGTTAACGCACAGTTAAATGGTTACATGGTTACACACAGTTACAGTTACATGGGGATTCAATTACAGGGGGGTTTAGTTAAATGAAGTTGAGTTGCACGGGGGTCAAGTTGCACGAGGGTTCAGTTAAAGGGGGTTCAGTTGCACGATGGTTCAATCAAGCGAGGGTTGAGTTGCTCGAGGGCTCGGTTGTACGGGGTTTCAGTTAGACGGGGGTTCGGTTGCATGGGGGTTTGGGTATACGGGGGTTCAGTTACAGGGGTTCAGTTGCTTGGGTTTCAGTTACACGGGGGTTCAGTTACAATGGAACCGCTATTTAGTAATGTTTGCCATATCTTCTTTCCCTATATAAAAAACAAAAACAAACTTGGAGCATTGCTTATCCACATCATTGTCTCCGAACAAGCTGTAGGCGACAAAGGTGTTAAGAATCCGATAAGGATTTGTTGATAAATTTAACTATTAAATTGAACAACTTAACCATTTACCGGTTGAAACAATGTAACACAGTTTCCAACTCTTATTTGAAGCTAGGATGACTTGCCAGTATTGGTAGCAAAGGCTAGGAACCATCAAGATACTGCTAGGATAGAGGAGTGGCAATAATCTTCCAAAGACATTCTACCTAAGGTTGCAGTTCTATAGATGTCAACAAAAAAGTGTTGACTTGTCCTGACAAATGATTGTAGAAGTTTCGTAAATTAAGAAAGGGTTAGAAACAAATAATAACGAAAATCAAAAGCGAAATTAAAACGAACAAAAGAAAGCTAATTTATGATAGGATTCGAACCAACGGTATGTCAACTAGTCGAGATTTTAAATAATTCAAAGCCTAGCTTGGTCTTAACCACTCGGCTACGACTCCTTGACGTCAATAATTTTTTATAATGAATTAAGTAGTACCAAAGTATAATCTCTATGCTAGAATATTGTCTCTAGTCCACTCATATTGACAAATTCTAGGCTATGAATGTAAACTGATCCTGTTATAGTAAGCGTTATGCGATAATTTTTATAAATTTTAAGTTTAGAAATCTTAAACAAAAAATTTTGCTAACTTAAAACTAACTTAGTATATTTATCTGTAACTTAGTATACTTTGCCAAGGGGTTACACATTCTGATTTATAATCATAAAACATGTGGTTTTAAATACGGAGAAACCACAAATTTCTTCTTACAAATTTCGTTTATTTGACAAAGAAGCGTTTGTGGGTCAAAGTCAATAATTAAATATTTCTAGTGCTCTGCTATATCTACTTTACTTTCAAGTTTGAATGATTTATCTACTCCCCCTCCGACAATACTCAAACTTAATCAATATTGGACGTATATTAACTGCTGTCAAAGTCTGAAGATGACTGATCTAGAAATAAAAGACAAAAAAAAACTAATTGGGAAGAGCGGAGGGGCCAAGACAAATTAAATACTTGCGGTTTCCTTGATTTCTACTATATTTAATGTAAATATTGCATCTACATTTCAGTCAAAAATAACTTGGAGTATTATTGCATATGAAGCTTGAAGATGCGTATGCTACTCTAATAATAACTATGATGGGAATCATAGGCTCATAGCTATATTTCT
>NC_142799.1:57334752-57364752 GCF_049724085.1 Artemia sp. Qi Xiang Cuo | reverse complement strand
GAAGTTCATTTTGAATTTCTGTCATGAAATGCAAGAGTTGGAAAATTGGGGTCTTAATCCACCAGCTCAGTATTGGGAACCCAGTCCACCAGCCTGAACGGTGGAAATTCACTAGCTCAGAATTGGGGTCATAGCCCACCAGCCTGAATGGTGGAAATCCACTAGCTCAATATTGGGGTCTCAGTCCACCAGCCTGAATGGTGGAAATTCACTAGCTCAGAATTAGGGTCATAGTCCACCAGCCTGAATGGTGGAAAATTCACTAGCTCAGAATTAGGGTCTTAGTCCACCAACCTGAATGGATGAAATTCATATTAGACGAGGTTACGTGCGCAAACACCCAGAGAGAGAGACGACTAACACACAGCGACAACACACACACAAAAAGACGGCACCTAGTCTTGTCCGATGAGTATGGTTAGGTTAGGTTAGGCTAGATTAAGTTAGGTTAGGTTAAGTTAGGTTAGCTCACGTACGCTTCACTTAGGTTAGCTTAGGTTAGGTGAGAGACAGGCAAAAAGTTAGGTGTATGATTAGGTTAGGTTAGGTTAGATTAAGTTAGGTGAGGTTAAGTTAGGTTAGGCTAGGTTAGCCTACGTACGTGCGCGTACGAAGGCTAACCTAGCCTAACCTAACTTAACCTAACCTAACTTAATCTAACCTAACCTAACCTAATCATACACCTAACTTTTTGCCTGTCTCTCACCTAACCTAAGCTAACCTAAGTGAAGCGTACGTGGGCTAACCTAACTTAACCTAACCTAACTTAATCGAACCTAACCTAACCTAACCATACTCGCTGAAAAAGGTTAGGTGTCGCCTTTTTGTGTGTGTGTTGTCCCTGTGTGTTAGTCGTCTCTCTCTCTTGGTGTGTGCGCACGTAACCTCGTCTAATATGAATTTCATCCATTCAGGTTGGTGGACTAAGACCCTAATTCTGAGCTAGTGAATTTTCCACCATTCAGGCTGGTGGACTATGACCCTAATTCTGAGCTAGTGAATTTCCACCATTCAGGCTGGTGGACTGAGACCCCAATTTTGAGCTAGTGGATTTCCACCATTCAGGCTGGCGTGCTATGACCCCAATTCTGAGCTAGTGAATGTCCACCGTTCAGGCTGGTGGACCGGGTTCCCAATACTGAGCTGGTGGACTAAGACCAAAATTTTCCAACTCTTGCATTTCATGACAGAAATTCAAAATGAACTTCGAAAAATCAAGAGAATGTAACTGTGAGAAGGTAATGCACAGCAAGTCACTACTGAAATATTCCAACTCTTGCATTTCACGATAGAAATTCAAAATGAAATTTGAAAAATTATGACAATGTAACTGTGATATGGTAGTTTTCGTGTGTGTGCATAAGTTTTCTTGTGTGTGTGTGTGTGTAAGTTTGTGTGAGTGTGTGTTAGTTTTTGTGTGTGAGTAAGTTTTTGTGCGTGTGTGTTATTTTGTGTGTGTTAGTATGTTTTCGTTTGTTTGTGTATTTTTTTTTGTGTGTGTGTGTTTGTTTTTGCGTTTGTGTGTTAGTTTTTGTTTGTGTGTGTGTGTGTGCGTGTTTTATTTTATTTGTGTGTTAGTTTTTGTGTGTGTGTGTGTGTTAGTTTTTGCGTGTGGGTGTAAGTTTTGTGTGTGTGAGTGTGTGTAAGTTTTTGTGTGTCTAAGCTTTTGTGTGTGTAAGTTTTGACGTGTGTGTGTAAGTTTTCGTGTGTGTGTGTGTATAAGTTTTTGTGTGCATGTAAGTTTTCGTGTGCATGTGTAATTTTTTGTGTGTGTGTGTGTGTGTGTGTGTGTGTGTGTGTGTGTGTGTGTGTGTGTGTGTGTTAGTTTTTGTTTGGGTGTGTGTGTGTGTGTAAGTTTTTGTGTGTGTGTGTGCAAGTTTTTGTGTGTGTGTGTGTGTAGTTTGTGTGTGTGTGTGTGTAAGTTTTGTGTGTGTGTGTGTGTGTGTGTGTGCGTGTGTGTAAGTTTTGTGTGTGTGTGTGTAAGTTGTGTGTGTGTGCATGTAAGTGTTTGTGTGTGTGTGTAAGTTTGTGCGTGTGTGTGTGTAAGTGTTTGTGTGTGTGTGTGTAAGTTTTTGTGTGTCGTGTGCTTTTGCGTGTGTGTGTGTAAGTTTTTGTGTGTGTGTGTGTAAGTTTGTGTGTGTGTGTGTGTGTGTGTGTGTGTGTGTAAGTTTGTGTGTGTGTGTGTGTGTGTGTGTGTAAGTTTGTTGTGTGTGTAAGTTTTGTGTGTGTGTGTGTAAGTTTTCGTGTGTGTGTGTGTTGTGAAGTTTGTGTGTGTGTGTGTGTGTGTGTAAGTTTTTGTGCGTGTGTGTGTGAGTTTTGTGTGTGTCATATGTAAGTTTTTGTGTGTGTGTGTGTGTGTTGTGTGTGTGTAAGTTTTTGTGTGTGTGTAAGTTTTGGCGTGTGTGTGTGTGAGTTTTCGTGTGTGTGTGTGTGTGTGTAAGTTTTTGTGTGTGTGTGTGTGTGTGTGTGTGTGTGTGTAAGTTTATTTGTGCATGTAAGTTTTTGTGTGCATGTAAGTTTTTGTGTGCATGTGTAAGTGTTTGTGTGTGTGTGTGTGTGTGTGTAAGTTTGTGTGTGTGTGTGTGTGTGTGTGTAATTTTGTGTGTGTGTGTGTGTGTATGTTTTGACGTGTGTGTGTAATTTTTCGTGTGTGTGTGTGTAAGTTTTCGTGTGCATGTGTAAGTTTTTGTGTGTGTGTATGTTTTGTAGTGTGTTTTTTATTTTTCGTGTGTGTTTTTTTTGTTTTTTTGTTTGTTTGTGTGTGTGTGTGTTTTTTTGTGTGTGTGTGTGTGTGTGTGTTTTTGTGTGTTAATGTTTAAGTTTTTGTGTGTGTGGGTGTGTGTGTGTGTCAGTTTTTGTGTGTGTGTAAGTTTTGGCGTGTGTGTGTGTGAGTTTTAGTGTGTTTGTGTGTGTAAGTTTTGTGTGTGTGTGTGTGTGTGTGTATGTTTTTGTGTGCATGTAAGTTTTTGTGTGCATGTTAGTTTTCTCGTGCTTGTGTTAGTTTTTGTGTGTGTGTGTGTGTGTGTGTGCGTGTTAGTTTTTGTGTGTGTAAGTTTTGGCGTGTGTGTGTAAGTTTTCGTGTGTGTGTGTGTAAGTTTGTGTGTGTGTGTGTGTGTATGTTTTTGTGCATGTGTGTGTGTGAGTTTTTTTTGTGTTCATGTGTCAGTTTTTTTGTGTGTGTGTGTGTGTGTGTGTGTTAGTTTTTGTGTGTGTGTGTGTTTTGGCGTGTGTGTGTGTGAGTTTTCGTGTTTGTGTGTGTGTGTAAGTTTTGTGTGTGTGTGTGTGTGTGTAAGTTTTTGTGTGCATGTAAGTTTTTGTGTGCATGTAAGTTTTCGTGTGCATGTGTAAGTTTGTGTGTGTGTGTGTGTGTGTGTGTGTGTAAGTTTTTGTGTGTGTGTAAGTTTCATCGTGTGTGTGTAAGTTTTGGTGTGTGTGTGTGTAAGTTTTCATGTGTGTGTGTGTGTAAGTTTTTGTGTGTGTGTGTAAATTTTTATGCGTGTGTGTAAGTTTTTGTTGTGTGTAAGTTTTTGTGTCGTCTAATTTGAATTTCAACCATTCAGGCTGGTGAACTAAGACCCCAATTCTGAGCTAGTGAATTTCCAACATTCGTGCTGGTGGACTAAGACCCTAATTCGGAGTTAGTGAATTTCCACCATTAAGGCTGGTGGACTGAGACCCCAATATTGGGCTAGTGGATTTCCACCATTCAGGCTGGTGGACTAAGACCCCAATTCTGAGCTAGTGAATTTCCGCCGTTTAGGCTGGTGGACTGGGACCCTAATAGTGAGCTGGTGGACTAAGACCCTAATTTTCCAACTCTTGCATTTCATGACAGAAATTCAAAATGAACAAGCCTGAAATAGCAAACTAGTCATCCCAAACTATTGGTTTCAGATATCAAACACCAATGATGGACTAAGAATCCTAGCTCTGAAAAGTTCAAATAGCAAACTACACATCCCAAATCGTAATTTTGTGACAACACACACCTATGAAAGGCAATGAAACCTAGCTAATAAAAGCTGGAAATGGCAAATTAACCATCTAAAATCACATGTTTCAGACAGCATTCAACTATGAATCGCTAAGAAACCCAGCTCAGAAAAGTCAAAAATAGCAACCCACACATCCCAAATCATAGGTTTCAGACAACATACACCTACGAATGGCTATGAAATCCTGCTCAGAAAAGTCAAAAAATATCAACCCACACACCCCCAAATCATAGGTTTCAGACATCACACACCTACGAAAGACTAAGAAATCTGGTTATGAAAAGTCAGAAATAGCAAATTACATATCCCAAATCATAGGTTTCAGACAACACTCACCTATGAACGGCTAAGAAACCTAGCTCAGAAAAGTCAAAAATAGCAAACTAGTCATCCCAAACTATATGTTTCAGACAACAAACACCTATGAAAGGCTAAGAAATCCAGCTCAGAAAAGTCAAAAGTAGCAATCCACCCACCTCAAATCATAGGTTTCAGACACTACACACCTATGATAGACTAAGAAATCCAACTCAGAAAAGCCTGAAATAGCAACCCACACATCCCAAATCATAGGTTTCAGACACCACACACCTACGAGAGACTAAGAAATCCGGTTATGAAAAGTCGAAAATAGCAAACTACACATCCCAAACTATTGGTTTCAGACAACATTCACCTACGAAATACTAGAAAACCTTAGCTCAGAAAAGCCTGAAATAGCAAACTACACATCCCAAATCATAATGTTCTGACAACACATACCTATGAAAGGCTAAGAAACCTAGCTCAGAAAAGTCGAAAATAGCCAACTACTCATCCCAAACTCGAAGTTTCAGACATTACACACCTATGAAAGACTAAGAAATCCAACTCAGAAAAGCCCGAAATAGTAATTTACATATCCCAAATCATAAGTTTCAGACAACATTTACCTACGAAATACTATGAAACCTTAGCTCAGAAAAGTCTGAAATAGCCAACTACTCATCCCAAACTCGAAGTTTCAGACAACAAACACCTATGAGTGACTAAGAATCCTAGCTCTGAAAAGTCCAAAAAGCAAACTACACCTCCCAAATCATAATTTTCTGAAAGGACACACATATGATAGGCTAAGAAATCTAGCTCAGAAAAGTCGAAAATAGCAAATTAACCATCCCAAATCATAGGTTTCAGTCAACACACACCTACGAATGGCTAAGAAATCCAGCTCAGAAAAGTAAAAAAAATAGCAACCCACACACCCCAAATCATTGGTTTCAGACACCACACACCTACGAAAGACTAAGAAATCCGGTTATGAAAAGTCGGAAATAGCAAATTACATATCCCAAATCATAGGTTTCAGACAACACTCACCTATGAACGGCTAAGAAACCTAGCTCAGAAAAGTCAAAAATTGCAAACTAGTCATCCCAAACTATATGTTTCAGACAACAAACACCTATGAAAGGCTAAGAAATCCAACTCAGAAAAGTCAAAAATAGCAACCCACACATCCCAAATCATTGGTTTCAGACACCACACACCTACGAAAGACTAAGAAATCCGGTTATGAAAAGTCGGAAATAGCAAATTACATATCCCAAATCATAAGTTTCAGACAACACTCACCTATGAACGGCTAAGAAACCTAGCTCAGAAAAGTCAAAAATTGCAAACTAGTCATCCCAAAGTATATGTTTCAGACAACAAACACCTATGAAAGGCTAAGAAATCCAGCTCAGAAAAGTCAAAAGTAGCAATCCACCCATCCCAAATCATAGGTTTCATAGAACACACACCTATGAAAGACTAAGAAATCCAACTCAGAAAAGTCAAAAATAGCAAACTACATATCCCAAATCATCGGTTTCAGTCAACACACACCAACGAAAGACTAAGAAACCTAGCTTAGAAAAGTCAAAAATAGCAAACTATTCATCCCAGACTATTGGTTTCAGACATCATTCACCTACGAAATACTAGAAAACCTTAGCTCAGAAAAGCCTGAAATAGCAAACTATACATCCCAAATCATAATTTTCTGACAACGCATACCTATGAAAGTCTAAGAAATCCATCTCAGAAAATTCTAAAATAGCAAACTACACATCCCAAATCATAGGTTTCAGACACCACTCACCTATGAAAGACTAAGAAATCCAACTCATAAAAGTCAAAAATAACAAACTACATATCCCAAATCATAAGTTTCACTCAAAAAACATCAACGAAAGACTAAGAAACCTATCTCATAAATGCCTGAATTAGCAAACTACTCATCCCAAACTATTGGTTTCAGACAACATTCACCTAGGAAATACTAGGAAACCTTAGCTCAGAAAAGCCTGAAGTAGCAAACTACACATCCCAAATCATAGGTTTCAGACAATACACATCAACGAAAGACGGGTGCTCGGGGAGAGCCTGTGAGGGTCTGTGGGTCCCTTGTGGGTCGGTGGTCCTTTGGGTGCTGGGGGGGACCTTGGGGGACGGGGGGTGGGGCTTTGGGTTCTGGATATGGCTTTTGGGGGTCTGGGGGGGCGTTGGGGGCGCGGGGAGGGCGTTGGGTGGCCGGGGGGACCTTTGGGGCCGGGGGGAGGGCCTTTGGGGCACCGGGTGGGGCTTTGGGGGTCTGGGGGGCACTTGAGGACCGATTGGTCCTTTGGGAGCCCGGTGGACCTTTGGGGGCCGGGGGGGGGGCCTTGGGGGGGCGGGGGGGCCAGTTGGGAGCCTGGGGGACATTTGGGGACCGGTGGAGGGCCTTTGGGACCCCGTTGGTCTTTTGGGGACTCGATGGGCCTTTGGGGGGCCCGCGGATGCCCGTTGAGGGTCTGGGGTGGGCCTTTGGGGGCGCCGGTGGCCCTTTGGGAGCTTGGGGGACCTTTGAGTGTCCGGGGGGCAGTTGGGGGCCTGGGGGACATTTGGGGACCGGTGGAGGGGCCTTTGGGAGCTTGGGGGGCCTTTGAGGACCGGGGGCTTCCTTCGGGGTTGGGGTAGGAGGATTGGAACCCTTTGGGGTTGGGTTAGAGGACCTCACAACACTATTCAAATGAAACTTGTGTATTATAACGACCACACTCAAAACCTCCTCCAAAATCTCTTCAAAATCTTCTTTTAAAATGTCTCTATCTGTTTCGCCGAAATAGTTCCATAACCTGTCTAAAACGGTTTCGCCCAAATAATCCCTAAACGTAAATTCAGCGTGTTCCTTTGTTATTGGCATCTCTGTGGTAACGCATTTCAAATTAATATGAAACCTTCTCGCGCGCTAAAACAATTCATCGCTAAGATGTTTCTTGCCTAATTGTTTCCATGGCCTGTGGTTATTAATATCCTTTGGAGTTCGACCAAAAGAGTTGTTCCCGAGGCCAAGAAATTAATGACTTGGATCTAGTCCTGGAGAAATGTTTCTATGCGGAAATTTTTAAAGTCTGACAGATGATGTTATTGATTGATTGATCTGTCAAGAAAGGGAAAATTAATTTGTTGTTTCTAAGGGGAATTATTGATTCACGATAGGTGAATTGAGGTCGACAGCACAGGTGTTCCAAATTCCCAATCGATTACGCAATCAAGTTCTCGGAAACTGTCAGCATTAAAAAAAAGTTATAGGTGGCAGCAGGGGTGAGTCGTGGGGGCTTTAGGGTCACTTCTACTGGTCTTATGGAAGGGATGCCCGTATTAACTTTAAAGAGGCATCATTTGATTGGAAATTGAAAGTTGTATTTCACTATTTAAAAGTCAAAAGAGATTGGAGGGCACCTAGCCCCCCCCCCCTCTACGCGCTTTTTCCCTCAAACCCATCCGACAAGAACTTTGAGATATTTTTTTTTGAATAGTTCAAAGACCATATAACGAAAACTCAGGGGTCAACACAGCGCCCTAGGGCCTGAGGGCAGGTGTGTTGTAAGTTATGCCCTTGGGTAATATATGGTTCTTATTGAAGGGATGCTCTTAAAAAATTCAGATATGGCCGATTATATCGGAAATGTAAAGTTTTATTTAAGGTTTAGACAGTCGATAGTTACTTAAGGTTATCTAGCCCCCCACATCGGTACCCTCCAAATACATTCGATAAAATTTTTAGATAAGGTCTATGGTACAAATTTCTCAATCTCTGGGTAGCAAAAACTGAAGTGTCGTCACAACCCCCCCCAGGGCCCGGGGCAGGCATTGCAAGTTATCCCCTGGGGCATGTATTGTTCGTATGAAAGGGATGCTCGTATAAACTTTAGAGAGGGCTCATTTGATTGGATATTGAAATCCAGCTCTTTTTAAGAGTCAAAAGTGGTCAGAGAGCAACTGGCCCCCTAAGCCCTTTTCCCCCAAATACATCTGATAAAAAATTGTAGGTAGCCATTTTGTTAAAAATAATTCAAAGATCGTATAACAAAAACTCCTTTACGTATGGTCATTTCATTAAAAATTATCCAAATGTGATATGAGAAATACTCCTGTGTCAACACACCCCCCCCCCCGGGCCGGGGCAGGCGGTGTAAATATTGCTCTGGGGGCATATATGGTTCTCATGAAAGGTATGCACGAATAAACTTCAGAGAGGGTTCATTTGAATAGAAATTAAATTGTAGTTCATTTTATCAGGGTAAAAAAGATTGGACGGCACCTAGCCCTTCTCGTCTTCTACGCCTTCGGGTGTATTAGCTGGATAAACCCATCCGATAAAAATTTCAGGTGACCATTTTGTTCAAAATAGTTCAACCATCAGATATTGAAACTCCAGGGTCGACACAGCCTTCCAGGGCCGAGAGACAGGCGTTGTAAGTTATACTCTGAGGATTTATATGGTTTTTATAGAAGGGACACTCGTATAAACTCCAGAGAGGGCTCATTTGATTGAAAATAGAAAGTTCTAGTTCCCTTTTAAAGAGTCAAAAGAGACTGAAGCTTAATCTAGTCCCCCACGCCCTTTTTTCCCAAACCCATCCAATAAAAATTTTGAGAGAGCAATTTCGTTAAAAATAATTCAAACATCAGATAATAAAAACTCCGACGTTGACACAAACCCATTTTTTCACTTTGATGTTCTTACTTTGATATCCGTTTTGATACTTTGATGAATATTTGACTTTTTTTTAAGTTTGATTTTGAAATAAGGTATTTTTAAAAACTTGAAATTTTTTGCAATCAAAAACGAACAAAAATTAATTTAAAAAAAAATTTCCGAAAAAATCAGTTTTTCAAAGAAAAGTAAAGGCCATTTTAAACTTAAGCTCAGCAGATAAAAATACATTTTAAAATTAAAACTCAACACGACCCGAAATTACTATCACAGAATGAATGAAACCCAAAACTAAAAGAAATAAAATAAATAATCATAGCAAAACCATACAACAAGCAATGATATAAATAAATTAATAGATCTTAAAGCGAGTAATGCTTAGATTGAATATGAAGATCAAGCTTAAGACGAAAAAAATATTTTCCTATTGAAGTACAAATGAAACTTAAAACTAACATAAATTAAATAAACAATCAATGCAAACAAACATACAATAGATATTAATGTAAATTAATAAAAAAGTCTTAAAACGAGTGAAACTTAAATTGAATTTACAAATTAAGCTTGAAAGAAACAAAAATCACCACAAACAAGAATTTGGGAATGACCTCCTTCTCTCACTGTAAAAAGTCAGAAGCCTACTGCGTCATTGGGGGTTCACTGAAAACTATATGCGTCTTAAAGGGTCTTGGAAAGTATTAACAACATCAAATTGAATATTTGATATATAATGATAATAATTGTCAGTTCAAAATGTTCCTATAATTTTAATGTTTATTTTCAGAGATATGTACAAAAGAAAATATTTGTCACAAAATTGGTTTTCAGTAAAGCGCCAATGACGCAGTAGGTTTTAGACTTTTACAGTGAGAGAAAGAGGTCATACCCAAACTCTTGTTTGTGGTGATTTTTTATTGTTTCAAGCTTAATTTGCATATTCAATTTAGGTTTCACTCGTTTTAAGATTTATTTATTAATTTACACTAATATCTTGTGTGTTTGTTTGTATTGATTGTTTATTTAATTTCTGTTCGTTTTAAGTTTCATTTGTACCTCAATAGGAAAATATTTTTTTCGTCTTTAAGCTTGATTTTTATATTCAATCTAAGCATTACTCACTTTAAGATCTATTTATTCATTTATCTAGCTATTTGTTGTGTGTTTTTGCTTAGATTTATTAATTATTTTTTGTTTATTTTGCGTTTAATTTTTTCCTCGATTGTAATATCTTGTATTTTTGAGTTTGAATTTTAACATGTGTTTTTATCTTCAGAGATTCTGTTTAAAATTTACTTTACTTTTCTTTTAAAAAATTTTTTTCGGAAAGTTTTTTTTTAATTAATTAAGAGGAAAAGCCCATACCCAGGATTTTGTTTCAAAGAGGATGGTATGCTGTCGTAAATGAAACGGTTCGATCAAGAAAGACGTTTCTTGGCAATTGAATAACAAAAAGTTTGTATTTTTTCTCTGAAAAGATTCCAACCCTTAGCCCTTCCTCCTCAAGGATATACCCAGTAAAGGAAAAACCTTAAAAGCAAAAGCAGACGTGCTACTTAGAAGGAAACGACAGCATGTTAGAACGACTAAGCTACTCTTCATAAGCTTTTTCATAAGCTTCACAAAGCCCCGGCAAGGCAAAGCATGGAGATCTGCTTTTTCCTTCAATCAAATTGGGCTGAAAAAAGAAAGCCCCAGCTTTGGTAGACTTCATGATAACAAGAACTTAGGTTTTTTTCCTCATAGCGACATTTTACAGCTTGAAGTTTTATTAGATCGCTGGGATTTTACAAAATTGACTTAGTTTAGTTGTAATTAACATTAACTTATAATTTCTCTAATTACAAGAGTAATGTCAGTTTAGTCGTAAAGCATGTAGCTTTGGTATCTATTTCTAATTTTGATATCTCAAATCAATCAAACTGTTTGCTGTTGTATTTTTATTATGGAAAAAGTCTAGTTTTAGTACTAGTCCTAAAACTGTAACTATAATATTATTGTATCACAATACGTAGCTATTATTGGTAGCTCACATATACTTTTATTATTGACTATTACGTAAAACTTTAATATTAATACGGATTTTTAAAAAGAGTCCATGATTTCAGGTAAATTTTTCCAGCAAATCCTTCGTAGATAGTAGGTTAAAACAAAAAATAGAAGTTGCACTTTTAAGTGGTATTCTGTATTCTATTGACAATAAAAAGGATGATTTCTACTAATTTAGACGTCATAAGAAGAAAGGACAAATTTTTAGCTCAAAAGTATCAAAATGTTTTTAATTACAGTTTTAATAGAAAATACTTCAATAAAATAAATGATGAAATTATAAGGAGAAAAGTTTTCTTGTTGGAAGTAAAGAGCGAAGTTGAAACTTAAAACGAACAAAAATTATTGCCTCGCAGTTTATACAATGTATATCTACAAAACCAGCTCAAATAAAACAACTTGTAATATTTCCTTAAATTTACAGAATTCTGAAAAATTGAAAACTGAGCTTCCTCGAATTCTTGAAGAATTCAGACTGTATGCTGAAATTTATCGATACCATGGCTAGCCCAAGACCACTGTATATATAATTAGTGCCCAAGACTGTGCCCACTGTGCAATTAGTGCCCAAGTGCCCTATTATATATACAGTGCCCAAGACTACTGACAGAAATCATTTTCATTTTCTGCAGGTTACTTAAGGAATTGTCAACTTCTGCGAAAACATTCTGTTTTACGTCGGTTTTGTGTTTTGAGTAGGTTTTTTGAGCGCTTGGAAGGGCTATTATTTCTTTAATTTTTTTTTAGTTCTGAAAAAGGCTTGACGGAGGTCCTCCCCCCCCCTCGTATTTACTTCCTCTGGTGTTTCTCATGGATTGACCGAAAATTAATCGCGCTGTAATCTTGTCGTTTTGTCTCTTCATTTCTATGCTTCTCCTTCTTCGTTTTCCATTCAGTATTTGGCAACATAAACTGAAACCCTACATACCGGAAATTTGATAGCAGTATGTACAACAAAGGATCTACTTTTTAACGTTAGTTTTTAACGACTTTGAAAAGATAAGACCAATGTAGACAATTGACAATTGTAGACATGAAGAGAAGGCAATTTTCAAAAGGCAAGGTTCATCAGGCTGGTTTAAAAATCTTATACTAGCCTGTAAATGCTACTGTAACTAAAATAGGTTGACACTAAAGTGTAACTAAAACACAGCTATACTAAATGTTTAGTTACACTTTGCTGTTTAGTAAAACTAAAACTTTAAAATACTGGTAAAACTACATTTGAGACCTGATATGATTAATATTCCTCGTGGTTAAAATATATTCGACCTTAAAAGCTTCTATCTTATTAAATGAGCAATGATTTTTTATGTATATCTGTAAATTTTCTTGAAAACGGCGGCCGATCTCGCCAGATCTATAAGTTTTTTTAGCATTCAAGTTGCAAATAAAAATTCATTAGCATAATATAATCTTTATAATTTTAGAAAAAAAATGGGAGGACGCCTCGATAAATGGGGAGAGTATCTTGAGGAATATGGCTCCATCAAATTCAGCATATCGAAACACAGCTATATTAGGCACGTATCAAGGAATTTTTTCATACTTTTTCATACTTCACATCGTATAGTTTTTATCTCTCTCACTCCCTCTTTCTTCTTGTCTCTGTGACTTCAAACTGAAATTAGACTTTATGCTGCTTCACTGGCAATTTTTTTTCCTTACCAGGCTGAGTGACCTTGAAAATTTATATGTTTAAAAAGGCCGTTCGATGAGAGCTGTGACCTTGAGAACATCTCTTCTTGTATTTCTAGTCAAAACCAATTGATGCTGCCTCCTTACGCTCGAACTAAACAACGGTGGCTTAGGGACACAAACTCACTAATGGGAGTAGATCAGCTGAACAAAAAATTGTTGTTTCAAGATCAAGGTAGTCAATACGAGTTTTGTGAAATAAATAAGTGCAAGTAAAGTAGCAAATACTTTTATAAACTGGAAGTAAAAATTTCCATTTTTTCATAAAAAATGAGAAAAAATCATTTTCACTGGAAGTAATTTCATAAAAAATTCCATAATCTCGTTTCTCTTTGCATCTGATTAAAAAATAGTTCAGCTTTCTAATAGATGTTTTGTTGATTTAGACTAGAAAAAACTAGACAAAAATAGATTTTTTTTTAAATTTGTATACTTTCTTTATCGCAAGGATAAATAATAAACATAATTTCCTTTATATAATTGTCCTACGCTAAAAGCTTATTATTTGCTGTGTTGTCATTTACTGGCCATAAAGCCTTTGTTGTCGTTTATTTGTCGCATTTTTTTTTTTTTTTTCCTTTTTATGTTATAATACATCTTATCTGATCTTTATCATTATTAAATTTTAAAAAACAAGTTTTTTTTCAAATGAACGCAAGGAGCAACACTGAAACTTAAAAAAACAGGAATTCTTACATGTATTAGGGGGATTGCCCCCTCCTCGACATCTTGCTCTTTACGCTTAAGTTTGAATTTTGTCCGAATTCTTTAAGAACGGCTCATGAAACACAGGGATAGTTTAATTAGAACAATAGAAAGCTTTTTTAAAAGTACTAAAAAAAAACTTTAGCGTAAAGAGCGGGGTGTTGACGAAGGGGCAATACCCTTCATGCATGTAATACTTTCTGTTCGTTTTAAGTTTTAATGTTGCCCCTTAATTTCAGTTGAAAAAAGTTTTTTTTCTATTTAATTTCTGATCGTTTTTAAGTAAGGCCAGGAAATCTGGCCCCACGTCAATGGAGAAATCCCCCTTCCCATGGAAATATCCTCTAGACAATTCAATCCCGGTAAAAGTTTACCCCGGACAATTGCCCTTAACAACTCCACGCGTAAAACTGAGACGGAACAGAGAAAGCAAGACTTTTAAAAAGAATTTTGTATAGGAGCTCTGGTAAACTCCCCCAGTGTATAGTTTCCCCTGACAAGTTCACCCCCTGGAAATTTTCCTCCTCATAGAAAATTCCTTCGTGGAAAAGCTCCCAGAAAAAATTAACCCCCCCCCATCCGAAAATGTATACATACTTCACAATAACAAAGACTATGTGTAAAAAATGGGCAAATTTTATTACTTAAAAACCTTTCCCTTTGGGCTGTGGGGGGGGGGGATTTCACATCCAAAGGCATAGTTATTGGTCCTCTCAACTATGATGAGCAAAATAGCTATCTCAAACTTTGATTCAGCGACTTAGGGAAAAAAGGGGCAGGGAGGGGGCCAGGTTGTCCTCCAATCTTTTTGTCACTTAAAAAGACCCAAGAACTTTTAATTTCCGTTCAAATAAGCACTGTCATGACATTCTAGGACCATTGTGTCGATAAGATTACCCATGGAAAAAAAAAATAAATAAACGCGCATCCGTGACCTTTCTTCTGGTAAAAAATACAAAATTCAAAATTTTTAAAGATAGGAGCTTGAAACAACTTAAGTAGGGTTTTCTAATACGCTGAATCTGATGGTGTCATTTTCGTTAAGATTCTAATACTTTTAGGGGGTGTTTCTCCCTTTTTTTCGAAAATCAGGCAAATTTTCCCAGGCCTTTAATCTGTAGGAATAAACTTAGTGAAACTTATATATTTAAAATCAGCGTAATAAGCCGATTCTTTTACAGTTACGCACGCTCCTCTTCCATCCCAGCATAACTTATTTTTTATGTTGTGTAACATAAATTTTACCGGAGAGCAAAAAAAAACAAAACAAATATTTTGGGCTTTTTACGCAAATAAGTTCTAAGACGACACTGCCTATACATGATGAATTACAATTGAAAAATAAATAAAATAGGAAAAAAATGGGAGTAAATAAAACGGGAAAACAAAATGGGAAAACAAATAGAAGATATAAGATGGGAGACAACTGACAACGAGGATAATTTTCAGCCAGTGATTAAGAAATATGAAACAAGCAGATATTTGGGTAATATCGGCTTGTTGGGTAAAGACCTTCGACAAGCCTTCTTCTGTGCTCAAAAAATACATAAGAAAATTAAGCTTTCGAAGTGCTCAAGGAATAATAACCACTTGAAGAAAACTCAAAACAAAGCAATAGACAAGCTGCATCAGTAGCTAGGACAGAATTCCTAGCTACTTCAATAGTTGTGTCATTAAAGTTCTGTATTTTTGAGATTTATTCACATACTTGCCCTCGTTTTATAAGATATTTTCCTTTTTCCTTTTTTATTTTGTATGGAAGGTTTTTTTCCTTATTATATGAAAGTGAGACCAGATGTACAGGTGAATAAAAAAATAGGAATCCTGTGGTTAGGGCCCTGGGCCCCATCCCTCGTACGTCTCTAACTTCGAAAAGGTGTTGTTTTGTTTTCTAGAGGGACGGTCACAAATGCCTATTTATTTGCTTATTTTGTCAAGATGTGATGGTTACATTAAATAACTGGTCGGATAAAATGGGGAGCAGAATTCTTGGAACAGAAATAAATAAGTTCTACTACCCTATTTCAGTGAGAAAAGCGTTCACGCATGGCTTAAGGGTAGTTTTTGCTGTTGTTCGTTAGCAAAATAATAGTTTTGTCCCGAGACGAGCCAAGCGTTTTCGAGTGAAAATTGTGAGGTAGCCAATCGGATTGAAACAACCGGAAAGCAATTTGAATAGCCTCCCATTTCCCTGAAATTATATTTAAGGGAGACGGGTAAACTTGTTACAAGAGTAGCATACAGGTACATTATATAGAAGCCATGGAAATGAAATAATTTGCAAACTAATGATATTTGGGGGGGGGCATAATTTTAGTCCTTTTGTGCACTTGATTAATCTCTATTATTTCTTTTGTGGCATAAGTAGATTAGCCAACTACCTAGTACTTGTGTAGCTACATAAATAGGTGTCCTATATGCAGCGGCATCAATTCACAAGAATATAGGGGGAGCGGACAGACTGTATTTTTCAATATATAAGGGGGGGGAAATTATCGTTTTTCTTCGATTTTTTCAGTGAAATTACCCAAAAAGGCAATCTTTTTTAAAACTTATGGGTCAAAGATTTATGTTTTCCTCCCTACCCACATTCCTATTGATGCCACTTCCTATTTGCGAAATATTCTGTGATTCAGATCTTAGTAGAATATTCTTTAATGAAAATTAAAAATCCTGTCTGGTTTTAATATAATTAAATAAAAAAAACAAGTTTTTTAAACTGAAAGTAAGGAGCGACATTAAAACTTAAAACGAACAGAAATTATTCCGTATATGAAAGGGGCTGTCCCCACCTCAACGCCTCGCTCTTTACGCTAAAGTTTTCTATTGTTTTAAAAAATAGAGTTGTGACAAAGAGTCAAACTTTAGCGTAAACAGCGAGGCGTTGAGGAGGGGACAGCCTCTTTCATATACGGAATAATTTCTGTTCGTTTTAAGTTTTAATATCACTCCTTACTTTCAGTTTAAAAAACTTGTTTTTTTTATTTAATTTCTGATCGTTTTTTAGTTAATGCAGCTTTTATTTTGGCTCGCCGTCATTGAATAAGTAAACAAAATTTGTATAAAAATTTTATTTTTCTTTTGCTAAATGGCTGTCTCTAAATTTGGTTCTGACGTAATTTACAAATTAACTTACGTAACGAACTTCTATATTCGTATATTTTTCTTCTGGCAAAAAATACAAAGTTGCAGATTTTTGCAGATATGAGCTTGAAACCTATGTTATAGGGTTTTCTGATACGCTGAATCTGACGGTGTGATTTTCATTAAAAATTTTTCACTTTTAGGGGATGTTTCCCCCTCTTTAAAAAATCAGGTGAGTTTTCTGAGGCTCGTAGCCTTTGATGAGTAATACTAAACTTAAAAAAAGTTATATATTTAGAATCAGCATTATGAGCCCATTCTTTTGCTACTTTTATTGACATTAAAGTTCCGTTTTTAAAGTTTCGCTAACTATTGAGCTGTATTGCTTGTTTTTTTTTATTGTTTTTTTTATTACGTTTATATTATTAAGTATATGATTGGGTTCTCCCCTTAGTCAATACCACGCTCTTTACGTTAAAAGTAAAAAAAAAATTTAATTCACAAACCCCTGAATCACAAAGGCCGTTTAATTAGAATACATAGCTCTTTTGAAAGCACTAAAAAAAAAACTGTAGCGTAAAGAGCGAAGTATTGAATTGGGGGAGAACCCTCTCATATACGTAATAATTTCTGTTCATTTTAAGTTCTAATGTTGCTTCTTACTTTCAGTTGAAAGTACTTGTTTTTTTTAATTCAATTTCTGATCGTTTTTTAAATAATGCTTGGAAATCCGGCGCCCCCTTCATAGAAATGTCCCTTACCCCACAGAAACATCCTCCACGGAAAGATTCTCCCGAGTAACCCCATCCTCCAGCCCCCCTCCCCCCCACCAGAAAAATTCTTCTTGAAAATGTCTGTATACTTCCCAATAACCAAAACAATATGTAAGCAATGGGCAAAGTTCATAACTTGCAGCCCTTCCCCTGGGACCTGTGGGGGATTAAGTCATTGTAAAAGACATATTTATTAGATTTTTGACTATGCTAAACACAATGGCTATCTCAACTTAATTGGGTGACTTTGAGAAAAAAATGAGCGTGAGAGGGGGCCTAGTTGCCCTCCATTTTTTTTGGTCACTTAAAAAGATAACTAGAACTTTTGATTTTAACTCCAATGAGCCCTCCCACTATAATCTAGTAGAATAGGTTCACTACGATTACCTCTGGAGAAAAGAAAAAAAAAACAAATAAACACGCATCCTTAATCTTTCTTCTGGCAAAAAATGCAAAATTCCACATTTTTGTATATAGGAGCTTGAAACATCTACAGTAGGTTATCTGATACACTGAATATAATGGTGTCATTTTCATTAAGGTTCTATAGCTTTTATGGGGTCTTTCACCCTTTTTTTAAAAATCAGCCAAATTTTGTCAGGCACGTAACTTTTGATAGGTAAGATTAAATTTGATGAAATTTATATATTTGAAATCAAAATTAAAATCTGATTCTTTTGATGTATCTATTGGTACCAAAATTCCATTTTTTAGAGTTTCGGTTACCATTGAGCCGGGTCGCTCCTTACTTACAGTTCGTTACCACAAACTGTTTGATAAAAGGATTAACTAAAAAAACACGAGAGAGTAAGACTAACGTGGTTGTTGGTGGAACATCCAATACGGGGAGGCAGGGAGGGGGGGGGGTGCAATATAAACAAATTGGAACAGGCCAGAGACCCTCGCCTATGTTTATATATTTAAAACCCTAGCCTTGGATTTTAAAGATAAATCCTTGTGCGAGAAGGGGTAGAACAATTTATTTACTAAAGTTTTTGGGTTTTAGCTTGGGTCGCAACTTTGTATTTCTGCCCTGGGGTGAATAGGATGGTTGGGTCACCAACCATTTCGGAAGGCTCAATATTGTTTGGGAGAAATTTAGGGAACATTAATAAATTTGGGGTTAGTCAAAGCACTGGTTCAGGGACACACACATGAAAAAGGGGTATCCGCCCTTCCAAAATTTTTCCATATTTCTAGGTACTTCTAATTCAAATCATCAATATTTTACTCCCCCCCCCCGGGGGCAAAATATGTCTGTTGGCTATACTATGCCTAAAAAATCAGTTGGTTCCATAATATGCACAAAGTATATTAAAATTTTCATGGAACAGCTCAGGAATCCAAAACAAGATTTATTAACTTACATTTATAGTAAGTTAATATTTTAACACTTTGAGAGCAAAGGACAGACTATTAACAAAAATCGAATAGTAGCTGAAAATCTGTCATTAGCTGTTGATTTGGCAATTAAATAATGGTACAAGTCACATGTAAATAAACAACAATGCCTGGATCAAAAGTCATATAGAAGCCAGAATTTGCATTGATTTAGGGATTAGTCCTAAAACCTTTGGGACTAAGTATGCTAAGAATAACGGACAAACAAAATAGTACGCATGTAATTGAATAAACATCATGCAATTCTATGTTTACAGTCATATTATTAGAAAAATACTGTAGGATGCAAATAAATATTCATTTGAGTGAATCAGATGTTTTAGATCTTGGATATGGTTGATATTCATAAATAAAAGTATGTATTAAGCAAATTTAGTAGGTTTTGATTTATTGACATTAGACTCTGATCAAACAGTTCGTAGTAACAAAGTGTAAGTAAGGAACGACCCGGCTCAATAGTAACCGAAACTTAAAAAAACGGGATTTTGATGCCAATAAATACATCAGAAGAATCAGATTTTTATGTTGATTTCAAATACATAAATTTCATTAAGTTTAGTCTTACCCATCAAAAGTTACGAGTTGCTGAGAAAATTTGCCTTATTTTCAAAAAAAGGAGAAAACACCCCTAAAAGTCACAGTTTCTTACTGAAAATAACACCATCAGATTCAGCGTATTAGAGAACCCTATTATAGAAGTTTCAAGCTCCTATCTGCAAAAATGTGGAATTTTGTATTTTTGCCAGAAGAAAGATCACGGATGCGTGTTTCTTTGTTGTTTTTTTTGCAGGGGTGATCGTATCGACCCAGTGGTCCTAGAATATCGTGAGAGGGCTCATTCGAATCGAAATTCAAAGTTCTAGTGCCCTTTCTAAGTGACAAAAAAATAGAGGGCAACTAGACCCCCTCCCACGCTCTTTTCTTCTCAAAGTCACCCGATCAAAATTTTGAGATAGCCATTTTGTTCAGCATGGTCGAAAAATATAATAACTATGTCTTTGAGGATGACTTAATCCCTAGAGTCCCTGTGGGAAGGACTGCAAGTTTTAAACTTTGCCCAATGCTTACATATAGTACTGGTTATTGGGAAGTATACAGACGTTTTCCGGGGAGATTTTTTCTAGTAGCGGGGGCGGGGGTCTTCGGTTACGTGGGAGGATTTTTCCACGGAGGAATTTTTCATGGGGGAAGGGACATTGCTATGAAGAGGGCACCGAATTTCCTGGCATTATTTTTAAAAAAACAATCAGAAATTAGAAAAAACAACAAGTTTTCAACTAAAAACTTTTCAACATCAAAACTTAGAAGAAAAGAAACTATTTTTTATATGATCAGGTTCACCCCCTAGGGAATACCTCGCTCTTTACGGTAAAGCTTTTTTAGTACTTTCATAAGAGCTATTTATTCTAATTAACGGCATTTTTGATTAAGGAGTCATTCTTAAAGAATTGGAAACAAATTCGAACTTTAACGTAAAGATCGAGGTATTGACTAGGGGGCCAACCCCTAATATACGTAGTAAAGATATACGAATATACGAGTTCGTTACGTAAGTTAATTCGCAAGTTACGTATATCTATTACTAATGAAAACGTTCTTAAATAAAATTAAAAAACTTTCGAGAAAGATATTTAGCCAAAAAAAAGTGAAATGAATATACAAATTTCGTTTTAATTATCCATGTACGGTGAGCCAAAATCAAAACCTGCATTAATTCAAAAACGTTCAGAAGTTAAATAAAAAACAAGTTTTTTTAACTGAAAGTAAGAACCGACATTAAAACTTAAAACGAACAGAAATTATTCCGTATATGAAAGGGGCTGTACCCTCCTCAACGCTTCGTTCTTTACGCTAAAGTTTGACTCTGTCCCACAACTTTATTTTTTAAAACAATAAAAAGCTTTAGCGTAAAGAGTGAGGCGCTGAGCAGGGGACAGCCCCTTTCATATATGGAATAATTTCTGTTCGTTTTAAGTTTTTATGTCGCTCCTTACTTTCAGTTAAAAAAAAAAACTTGTTTTTTCATCTAATAACAATAAACTTAACTGACCAAGTATTTGCAAGAGGCTCCTTAACCAATTATCAACAGAAATATCACTAGTGCACAATATATACAGTATACAGCATTGTTTCCCTTTGACACTTACATTAAGTAGATTACACTTGTTAAATGATTTATGATTGGTCAACTAATAATGAACCACAAATCAGAAACAACTTTACATTCTTACGTAGCTTTTGTAAATAAGTGTGATACCCGACGTGAAAGTCCTATTAAGCAGCAAGAGACTGACACATTTGTTAAATACTTCCTCTATTCCTTCTCATTAAAGCTTCTGCTCTGCTTTCGTTATTTATAACCCTGCCTAGTGTGGGAGGATTTGTTACACCTGGGAAATAGGGCTCTTACGAATGTTAATTTTAGTCTTCGTCAAGCCACTGATTGTCCTGCCCAATGTCAAACCACGAGGCAGGCTATTTTTCTGAACAGGCTGGCCAGTTTGGAGGGACTGGGACTATTATTGGCTGTCAGAATCTAGCCTAGAAAGAAGAGGGTCAATCCCCTTATAGGCATGAAGTACCGACCGTCGCACAAGAAAATGTTCCTTGGGGAGCAATCCAAGGTGAGAGAAAGAACTTCTTTTGCTAGTATCAGCTCTGAGGATCGAGTGCCGCTTGGCGCTGATGGCTGTTGAGTGGTGGGTAACTCTCTCCTCTCTTTTGAGCACTGTATAAAGAAAATTAACAGTAAGTTGACCGCAGTAAGAGTTTTACTACTGATGACGGTCACTGTATATGTGACCGAAATATCTCGTATTTTTTGTGAAATTTATTATACACTGTGTATTAAAAAGGATTTTATCCCTATTTTGAACTTTTATTTTAAGTTGACCGCAGACGATTTCTGGCTCTTCATTCTCATTGCGTACAAATAGCTCCTCCTACATACTCTTTCATTAGCGGGTTACTAATGTTAGTACGTGTCAGCGGTCCAATTACCCTGGAACACGTATTTTGGCAGAAACTTTCTCAAAATGCCTTTGAAACCAACTAGAGACTTTGAAACTTACTTGTAATTCCTAAAAACATCAAATAATAACATTGCACTTCTAATTATCGATTTTTATATATGTATTGAAATATATTAATTTAAAATTAGTTTCTTTAAAATTTAGTGTTCCAACGTTGAAGCCATGTTTCGCGTTCAAGAGAAATCTGACTTGTCTAGCCTTGAAACGATCTGATGTCGCTTATGTTTTTACGTTCTCCGGAGCACTCGCACCTCGGTCCGGGTTTCTATAATGGATGAGATAGGGAATGATCATACTGTCTATTATATATATTAAATAAAAAAAACAAGTTTTTTTAACTGAAAGTAAGGAACGACGTTAAAACTTAAAACGAACAGAAATTATTCCGTATATAAAGGGGGCTGTCCCCTCCTCAACGCCTCGCTCTTTACGCTAAAGTTTTTTTATTTTTTAAAAAAATAGAGTTGTGAGAAAGTAAAACTTTTGCGTAAAGAGCGAGGCGTTTAGGAGGGGACAGCCCCCTTCATATACGGAATAATTTCTGTTCGTTTTAAGTTTTAACGTCGTTCCTTACTTTCAGTTAAAAAAGCTTGTTTTTTTATTTAATTTTTGAACGTTTTTGAATTAATGCAGGTTTTGATTTTGGCTCACCGTACATGAATAATTAAAACAAAATTTGCATATTATATTTGGTTAAATGGCTTTCTCGAAACTTGTTTAATTTTATTTACGAACGTTTTTATTAGTAATAAATATACGTAACTTAGAATTAACTTACGTAACGAACTTCTATATTCATAAATTTTTAACACGTATATTAGGGGGTTCGCCCCCTAGTCAATACCCTGCTCTTTAAACTATAGTTTGAATTTTTTTTCCAGTTCTTTAAAAATGACCTCTTAATCACAATCAGTTGATAAGTTGAAAAACTTTTTTTTTTTATTTAATTCCTGATCTTTTTCTTTAATAATGCTGGGAAATCCGGCGCCCCCGGCCTAGTAATGTCCCTTCCCCCCTGAAAACGTCCTTCATGGAAAGATCCTTCCATATAGCCCCCGACCCTCTCCTTCCCCCACCTACCAGAAAAAATCTCCTCTGAAAAAGTCTGTATACTTCCCAATAACCAATACTATATGTTAACATTGAGTAAAGTTCACAACTTTCAGCCCTCCCCCTGGGGACTTTGGGGGATCAAGTCATCCTAAAAGACATTTTTATCATATTTTCGACCATGCTGAACAAAATGGCTATCTCAAAATTTTGATCGGGTAACTTTGGGAAAAAAATGAGCGTGGGAGGGGGCCTAGTTGCCCTCCATTTTTTTTGTTAAATTAAAAAGGGAACATGAACTTTTATTTTCCGTTAAAATGAGCCCTCCCACTATATTATAGGAACACTGGGTCGATACGATCACCCCTGGGGAAAAAAAAAAAAAAAAAAAAAACAAACAAACAAATAAACACGCATCCGTGATCTTTCTTCTGGCAAAAAATGGAAAATTCAAGATTTTTGTAGATAGGAGCTTGAAACCTCTACAGTTGGGTTTTCTGATACGCTGAATATGATGGTGTGATTTTCATTAAGGTTCTATAAATTTTAGGGGGTCTTTCCCCCTTTTTTCGAACATCATCCAAATTTTCTCATGCACGTAACTTTTGATGGGTAATATTCAACTTAATGAAACTTGTATATTTGAAATCATTATTAATATCTGATTCTTTTGATGTATCTATTGGTATCAAAATCCCGTTTTTTAGAGTTTCGGTTACCATTGAGCCGGTTCCCATCCTTACTTACAGTTCGTTACCACGAACTGTTTGATATACTGTGCTTTTGAGAGACAAATACCGCCTTCCCAAGTTACTGGTCTGAAGCTGGTTTGTATGGTTCTCGGGAAAGAAACAAAGAGAGAAAACTCAATGAAGAAAAGAGACAAAACGAGACATCGGATAGTAGCGAAAAGACACAAAAAAACGACGTGGATATTTCGTCTGTATAAAAATGAGGCGTCTTCAGCATAAAGAAACAAAGGTTAAAAAGCTAAAATAAATTAAAAACACATAAGAAAAAACACCACCAATATTAAACTACAATTGTCGCAACAGACCGCTTGGGTTACTGTTACTCATAGAGTTACTTTCATGAAAGCACCAAAGTAACTCTATTAGTAACAGTAACCCAAGCGGTCTGTTGCGACAATTGTAGTCTAATATTGGTGATGAAAGCACCAAAGCAACTTTCGTTTTGTCTCTTTTCTTCATTGAGTTTTCTCTCTTTGTTTCTTTTTCATTGCTGGCCAATCCGGCTTAAGATCTTTCATGGTTCTCAGGATTGGGGAATGCAATGGTGGATACCTTGACTATACCAAAAAGACCCTTCTAGGTTCTAAACGTATTCACCCCAGAAAATTCCTCCACTCATCTTGGGAAATTTCCTTCGCGTGCGACTTAATAAAGGCATATTGAATGGTTCAGAATATTCTATAGTATTAATTTTTGTGTTTTTTATTTATTTTGTTTCGTGTTCAGGTCTAGTTGTCATTGTAGGGCAAGATAAAGGTTAACGAAATTTGAAAATATTAGAATATTAGTAACTACAACTGTTAAAAGGTTGATTTATGATGGAACTGCACAAAAATAAAAGGCTTGTTCTAAGAATTCTGAGCAATTACTTCCCATGGACTTGGTCTGGTACCGACCGGAGGCATCACTAGCCAAAATGTCAGAAGGGGCAATAGATTGTACGAACTGACCAAATCCTTTTAACCTGCTGGACGAACTGACAGGGATTCCCTCTCATTTATTTTACGCCATATATTTTGATCAGCCTATCAGCCCAAAAGAAAAAAAATTGAGCCACAAGGCGTAACTATTTTACGGCGTAAAGGCGTAACTATTTAGGCGCATAGCAATAACAAGGAGTTATAGTCTAAGTCAGAACCAAAAATGACGGAGCTTTTTATTCCAAATAAGAAAGCAATAGTTTAAGCAAATAAAGTTTTCAAAAAATCGCCAAGCCCTGTTAAAAAAAAGTATCGGGTATGGTCCATTAGGCGTACATTAGAAGGTTTTTCTGTCTCAAGCATCTTTATCTGCCAAGACTATGTGACTTTTCGGGAACGAATACACAACCGTGCATCATCACTGGTTCTGCAACCAGGGGTTGATCCAGGATTTTTTTTTAGGAGGGGCGCAAAATAGGTTGATCAGATAAAAAACTAGGGGGGGCATAAAATAGGTTGATCCGATAAAGTTGCGTTAGGAGCAACATTTTGGTATTTTTTTTAAATTTTAAAAAAAATTAGGGGGGCATAAAATAGGTTGATCCGATAAACTTGCGTTAGCGAGCCATTTCCCAATCTTTAGGACAATCCGTTCGGAATGATCATCCCTGGAAACCAAAAAAAAAAAATGCTAAACACGCATCCGTGATCTTTCGAGTTGGATCAAACGCAAAATTACACATTTTTGAAGACAGGATCTAGAAACCTTCACAACAGGGTGGTTCTCTAATATGCTGAGTCTATTGGTGCGATTCTCGTTGAATTCACTTGCCTGTTTAGGAGTATTTTCCCCATTTTTCAAAATTCATACAAACTTTCTCAGGCTTGTAGCGTTGGATGTGTAACATTGAACTTGATACATTTCATAAATTTGCTATGTGGACAAAACTTCAGTTCTTTTAATTTATTAATTGTTTTTAAAATTTCCTTTTTTAGGATTTGGTCCCAATTAGCCCGAGTCGCTCCTTAGTTACAGTTCGTTACCACGAACCATTTGATTCTACACCATACAGTCTACAGATATTTCAAGAATAAAGCCGCTATAGCCAGAATAACATGAAAGTGCCCAGGTTGCATTAGATCAGATCTCTTGATTACCCGGCGGAAATTTTTCGTGCAGGGGAATTTACCGGGGATGGGACTTTCTGGAGGATTCCCATGGAGAGAATTTTCCGTGGGGGGGGGGACTACGCCAAAACCCCAAAATACAATGATCGAGGGGGATACCAACAGCCTAGTGTCAATTGATGCGATATTTTTTAGGAGGAGATGGAGGCAATGGCTTTTTGTGTCCTGAGTCTCGACTTTTTGTTAATTGTAGGAAAATTAAATAAAACTACAAAAGAAAGAAAACATACCAGACTTGATCCTTACTTGGAAATAAACTGGAAAGCTAAGTAACAGTAAAATATGTCAAGTTAGAAACTTTTTTAAGTGTTCGTGCTACTTTGATTACCAAATTTGACTATAAATTCAAATCTAGTTTTCGAGCCTGTAGCGAAATGTTTACTGACACCGGAATTGCCACTATAGTCAGAATAAAATGAAAGTGCCCAGGTCGCATTAAATCTCTTGATTAGCCGCGAAATTAAACCGTAAATAAATTATTCGCTATCTAAGCTTCAAACTCTTATCACAAAAGGATTAAGGAGATATTCAATCATTATGTTAAGGTAGATAAAGGTGCTAAAATAAAGGCCTCAGTGGCAAAAAATATCTTCGTAACATTTTGCTAAATTAGAAAAATGAAAGTGTTAAGCTTTCGGGCAAATTTTTCTCTCCCCAGGCAGCATACTTTTAAAACAGAATACATTCATGAATATATTATGATAAAATTAAAGCGGTAAAATTCATTTGATTTCAAATTATGAATAGTTTCAGGTAATGAAACATAATATTAGAAACCTAAAAAGGAAACTTAAATTGCTACTCTGGGTTCATAACATGCATTTACTCGTAATTATTCGCGATATGAGTCGATTAACATACATATAACCTAATCTCCGCCGTCCGTTTCCGCTAATAGTTAACTTTTTTAGCAAATTTCTCTAGAGCAACAAACCGTAATTGGAAAAAATTGTTGGAGAATTCTGTCGTGCAATATTCGGAAGTTGACAATGCAACCAAGCAGAAGGAAAAGTTTTAGGATGAACATTGATTGACAATTTATGACATCTAGTACTTATTTTTTAGCGAATTCCTTTTTTGGCTGCTTACAAACATCTCCAGGTTTCCTTTAATCTGGGTTATTTATTTATTTATTAATACTAAAATACGGTAAGCTTAACAAGCTTATACTGAATTATTTTTCGAGTTTTTTTTGTCCTAACCTATCCGGTTAAAGTAGCTATAAATTATGAATAGATTACACTGGGTAACAGCCAAAAAATCGCCAGGGGTTTCTCATCGATTTAGACTAATTTTGGTGTTCTGAGTCCGAATATCACATTTGTTTTGCTCTATCAGGTCAACTTTTTGAGATACAGCCATAGGCCTACCTGACGAGTGGTACATATGCTAATATCAGGAGTTTTTAGTTCAATCATATTTTGCTTGTAGAATATATTGAACTACAACATTAGTTTATTTCTCTAAAGTATATGCATTCGTGTATGCGTGAGTACGAGGCTATTTAGTTAACCCTTAGCCAATCAAATTGATTCTAAATTTCACTGCCTTAAATTAACCTGCATTTTTTTTCATTTCTTTCACTTGATTGATATGGCTTCGGCGTGACGGTTGTGCAGGAATGATCCTGGAGTTTTCTGCTACAACTGCAGAGATTACACGCTGTCAATGGACAGGAGAAACATCATAGGATTTGTAAAGCGTGCCTACGAGGCTTACTTTGAAGTCAAACTGGGTGACTAAGTTAAGTCCTGGGTGCTGCATACGGTGTGCAAGACATGTGCTGAATATCTCCAGCAGTGGATAAATGGTGCAAAAGCTTCCCTGAAGGTTAGGATTCCAATGGTTTGGAGGGAGCCGTTAGACCATGCATCGGATTCTTGCTTCTGTAGCAACTTAGAGCTATACCAGCGTTCATAGAGCTTTCCGACAGTGACAACAAGACCCCTAGTAAAGATGAGGGATGATACACAGAAGAGGAGTATAAAGCAAACGACAGTCTGCGGCCCTTTTCACAATGTGAGCTTAATGATTTGGTTCGGGATCTCAACCTGTCGAAGACTTCCTCAAAGCTGTTGGCCTCCAGACTCAAAGAAAAAATCTATTTGGTGAAAACGCACATACAAATTTCTTTCGTAGAAGGCATGAGGACTGTATGTGTACTTCTGCCCCGAGTTAGACCTTGTCTACTGTCAAGATGTCACCAGTCTTCTTGGTAAACTCGTCGCTCCTCAATACGATCCAAGGGATTGGCAACTCTTCATTGACAACAGCAAGCGCTCTTTGAAGTGTGTGCTCCTCCAAAACAGGAACCATTTTGCCTCAATCCCTCTTGTGCACTCCACAACTCTCAAATAAAAACATGAAGCAGTGAAGTACGTGCTCGACAAAATCCAATATGAGCATCACCAATGGATCATCTGTGTTGACTTCAAGATGATGAGCTTTTTACTTGGTCAGCAGTCCGGGTTCATGAAGTAACCATGCTTTATATATATATATATATATATATATATATATGTGGAACAGTCAAGACAGATCCCAGAACTATGTCAAGAAAGGATGACTGGCACCAGAGCAGTTAGTAACTGGGACGAGAAACATTATAAACGAACCTCTTGTTGACTGGGAGAAGATATTGATTCCACCGCTACATATGAAGTTTGGATTAATGAAGCAGTTCAAGCGCGCTCTGGACAAGGATGGAAGGTGCTTCACCTACCTGTGCTGAGCCTTTCCTTGATTGACCATTGAGAACCTTAAGGCCGGCATTTTCGATGGCCCACAGGTACGACAGCTCCTGTAGGACACACAGTTCGAAAACTCAATGAAAACGCTAGAGTGCGGTGCTTGGAAATCGGTTGTGCAGATGGTGAAGAACTTATTGGGCAACACAAAGGCAGCAAACCATGCCATACTCATAAGAAGCATGATAGGTCTTCCAAAAACTCGGGTGTTTGATGAGTATAAAGATGCACTTACTGTTCTCACATATAGAGAAGTTTCCTGAAAACCTTGGGGTGATGAGCGACAAGCAGGGAGAAAAGTTCCACCAGGACATGCGCAAAACGAAGTAGAAGTACCAGCAAAGATGGGATGCAGTCTTCATGGCGGACTACTGCTGGTTGCTGAAGATAGACAACCCAGCAGCTGCTCACACACGGGAATCAAAGAAACACCAATTTATGCTGTTAACTCTAAAATTTTGTGTCTCTTAACGGTCATTCTATTATTATTGTTATGAATTATGTTTATCAATTTTGATAGAGTAAGTAAAAATTAAATTTGAATTTATTGACGGTTATTTCTTGAGGAAAACCGAAAGAATCGTCAGGAGTTTCTCGGCTGATGATCCGCTGAATTTTTTTTTCACAAGATTGATTTTTTTTTAATTTCTGTAGCAAAAACTTCTGACCTGATTGAGAAAAACCAAGGTTATTTTCAGACTCAGAGCATCAGAATTAGTCTAACTCAGCTGGAAAACCCTGGACGATTTTCAAAAAGTATTTTTTTTTTTGTTACCCTGTGTTATTATTAGAACGTCCTAGACATTAAAATACCTAATCATTTGAAGCCAAATTATTGAAGAAGATTGATAGCTGAAGATGGGTATATTGATGGGTATCAGATGTAGCGTCCAAACTAAAAAATAGTATTTAAAAAAATGTGTTTTAAAAAAGGTACAGAGCGATATTAATACTAAAAAGGAAAAGGAGGATGCGGTACAAAACTTTAAAGTCCAAACCGGTGGTTCCGAACTTAAGTCAGACTTAAAAGAAACAATTACTATGGACGAAATAAGCAAATCCAAAACGAGCAGACGGTACAAAAATTAATAGTTGAGCTGCAACCCCATCAAACCCTCGAAAGATTTTTGTACCTTTAGTCATTGGAAAATAAATATAATGCTTGAAATGTCGTAAAGTTGGCGTTTTGAAAGCTTTATTCAGCCATCAATCGCTTATGCATTCAAATTGAATTGATTTTCAGGGAAGTAACAGTGGTAAAAATAATATGGGTGCCCATAAGGGGGAAGGCAGGGGAGGAGTCTCCAGCCCCCCCTGGATGAATGACGCTGCCTTATATTTGTATTAATTAAAAAAAATGTTCCACAAATAAGTTTTTCAAAGAGAAGTAAAGAGCTTCATTAAGCCAAAAATGGGCAGAAATAAAGTCAAACAATTTTCCAAGCGTAAAACTACCACAAAACACTACCAGCAAATTAATGAAACTCGCAACAAACAGAAATTACAATAAATAGCCGAGTCAAACTCAAAACGAACAAAAATTAGCATCACTAGGGTTGACAACCCCCATGCCTTCTCAAGACCAGATCATAATTTAGGCTTTA
>NC_142799.1:57067573-57143073 GCF_049724085.1 Artemia sp. Qi Xiang Cuo | reverse complement strand
GAAATGATATTTTAAGCCTTTAGTCAAAGTACCATTGACAGACAATGAGAATCACACTTACTCGAGTAAAATCCGAATTCCCAGCTGCTGTTAGTTAAAATTTGAGACAGATGGCCAAAAAAATTTTGATACTTGGGGGCTACGCAAATGAGATTGACAGACCAGGTTCATCACTCTGAATCTTTTCGGGTGTCCTTTGTCAAAATCTTGCATTTGCATTTTTTACGTTTTGAACGATCTACTGAACGTAGATACTAAGCTGTGTCATTTTAATATGTCTGTTCTAAGTATTCGCTATGGGTAACTAGTGAAACCCGTTTTTGTCTCCTTCAGATGCCAGCCCCTATCTCAGAACCTATAGTAGATAAAATAAATTCTGACTCTTCTGTCGGATTTGCCGTGCTAAGATCAGTGGAAGTACATCCTTTATTCAAAATCGAATTTTTGTGTAGATACCGGGTTTTGGTAGAGGAATGCCGATGTTTGCCGTATGGGGCATTTAGTGTTCCCTCACACAGCTATTCTTTAGTACATTATCTAGGAAAATACAAAAATGTAGGAAGAAATGACTATGGAAATCCTATAACTCTTAATTTAGTGTTTTTAAATTTATGTTACTAGTAGATGTATGTCAAATGTTAAGTAGGAAAGGTTTGTATTCTTCATTTGACCGTGTAACAAGTGTTGTTAAGTATTATTTTACCAATCAGTGATGTTAAGTTTTGAGACTTAGAATGGAAACTGAATAGTTTTGCGAGTCATTCATAATTGTCTTAAAGTTAACATTTAGCGAAGTTCGTTTGAGTAGGTTAATTTTTTTTAGTATTGCTAAAATAATAGGAAGTGTGTTGTCACCAAGCTTGTCATCTTTGGTTCTAATATACCATTGGACATACTTTTATGGGCTTCTCAAGTATTTATCGATACAAAATGAATTTTTTATGCCTACAAATAGATGTTACTCATGTGGATAACAGAAATTTAACTTCTATTTCAGTATACCCAAGGCTGTATCCAGGAGGAGGGTACGGGGTTTGACCCCCACCCTCCCCCGTGCGGAATTTTTGTCCCGCGCGTGAAAACGTAACAAAAATGCATATAAATAAATTTTGTATGCGCTTTTAAAAGTTTTTACTGTATCTCCCCCCCCCCTTGGACAGAAATCCTGGATGCGCCCTTGATTATGTGGTTGTCTTTTTTATGAATATAGTGATACTGAAAATTTTAGTTGTATGGGTTTTTACTTTTCAAGTTTAATGTTGAATATTTAATTGAAATATTAATATTCTAATATTCTAATTTTATCTGCTATAGTGTTGCCGAAAAGGTTTTCCAGGTGGCAATATTGAATATTATTATTATTATTATTATTTATTTCTAACCCACACTGTACAGAGGTACAATACGTGGAGTATCACGAGGAAAAACACATAAAGTGCAACACAAATCAATATATAAATCAAAGATTACCAGTTACAGTGTAACACATAATAATTTAAAAAAAAACTAAAACAAAAACGAAATAACATGAAAGGAGGGGGAAAGGAAGAAGAGAGAAAAAAACCTCACAACTTGCAGACTCTAATAAGTTGTAACAGTTATAAGTAGGGACACAATCAGTCATTAATATTATCATTATTTGATTTTTACTCACTATTTACAATACAAAAATATAGAATGACCAAACAGAGAAAAACAACTAAACAAATAAAAGAAAAATAACTTACGACTGAAAAAACCTGATAAGGTGATGGTGCGGAGAAAAACGGATACAAGCAGTATTTGAAAGTTTTCTGTGTAGTGATTCCAGTTTTTCAGTAATATTAGGAACAAGAAATTTATTAATAATTACCCGGTTTTTGGTCCAAGGTGGAAGAAACAACAAAAATTTAAAAAATCTAAAATAATTAATCCGGATTCTTTTTCACTCATTTTTCTTCAGAAGGAGAAAAATTCCAGACGCAAAAAGAATTGAATGGTCACAAAAAGTTGAGTAGAGCTTGGCCAACGCGAGTTTATTATATTTACCTCTATTGGCAACAATCTTAGCATATCCTAATTGAATTTTCATATTAGTATCTGAGAGTTTGCGCTGGCGCAAGCTCGGAAGATTGTTAGTAATAGAAATATTGAGCCTTTAAAGGGAATCTACGAGAGGTATAGTAAAGCCACTACAGCGAAGGGAAGTACAAAAAATGTTATTAGAAGAAATAAATTTATATTTATCTACATTAAAAGAAAGGCCTATGTCTGAAAAAGAAGTGGTAACACAAGAAACCATGTTAGATAAACCAGTTTTAGTGCGGCTTTTAGGAAGCAGATCATCAGCGTAGGCCAGGTATAAAAAATCAGAAAAACCGGAGAGATAGGTAGCCGATATCTTTGCCAGAACTCCTGAAATACATAAATTAAAAAGGGTTGGAGATAAAACTCCACCTTGCCTTAAACCTCTTTTCTATTTAATAATAGATGCTGGCACAGATTTCAGCCAAAGAAAAGAATTAGAGTACCAGTACCGAAGAAGCAAAATAACCGATAGATTGACACCGCAACCACGAAGAGCAGAAAAAAGCTGACTGAGATACACTATCAAAAGCTTTTGATAGATCTAAAGTACAAAGATATATACTCCTTCCCTTAGAAGAATTTTCCAGGAGCAAAGAAGATATATATATATATATATATATATATATATATATATATATATATATATACATACATATATATATATATACATACATATATATATATATATATATATATATATATATATATATATATATGTATATATATATATATATATATATATATATATATATATATATATATATATATATATATATATATATATATATATATATATATATATATATATACACACATACAAAACACGGGATTAATCGTAAGTTTCTTGTATTGCTTGTTGGGTTCCATAACGACTAAAAAATAAAGACTATGCAGATAAATAAAAATCAAATTCAGATTAAGGAGATTGTTAGTGAATCTAACAAATGATTCATTAACCAGTACTAAGAGCAATTATAGATTTGTTCAGCAATTAAGGAAAAACCTATTAGCATCTACTAAGTGAGGAACTGATCTGTTATCCAAAACTAAAAAAAAAAAAAAAAAAAAAAAAAAAAATCAAAACTATCTCTCATGCATAGATGTCATCGACTATGACGGAATGACAACTCCCCTTGTAAATAAGGATACTATAAATGATGGAGCTTACTTCCCCCTCTACTTTAAGAAGAATAAATTCTGATATAAAAAAACATGACAACTGAAGGGAAACAAAAAAAATTATATCAGTTTTTCACATGAAAGTAAAGTTGACATCAAAACTGAAATAAAATAGAAAGTGCTCCAAATATTAGGAGAATAACATATCGTTAGCATCCCTTTTTTTACCAATAATTTTAACTTGCCTTGCTTAAAACATCGTAGTTTTTGAAAAAGTGACTGAAAATATGATTGATTTTAATGCTGTCAGGGAATGATTGTGGAGAAATTTATTACCCCTTTCTTTGAAGCATCAAAGCCTTAATTGGTCTATTAATTATTGACTCTTTAAGGTATGTTTCTGACGTCATAAAAAAAGTTATACTACGTCATTATAATATTTTGAAGAAATTCCGCAATTTGTGAAAAAAGTCAATGAAAAGCAGTTTTATACAAAATGCAAAATTATCTTCAAATCAATTTATGTAGTTTAGTGAGCATGTACGCTGTCTTATAATTTAAACAAAAAAAAAAAAAAAATTTAAATTATGTCAAGGGTCATACAAAATATAAGATCAAATATAGCGATTTCAAAGTTAATTATCAACAATTCATTATGATTCACTATAAAGCAAATAAAATGAGGAGGGGGCAGGAGACTTCAAAACCAGATGTAAGAACGTTTTCCACAGCGGACAGAGGTGACGAGAGAGAAGCTAACCTGATTCGTGACTTTGAGTCACTGGAAATACAGACAAAAAAAGGCAACTCGCACAGGAGTTATAATTCACGTTTATTCGTTGAATGTGGTAAAGTCTACAAAAAAGGGCCTCCAGAGTGGATGAAAGCTGAACCTGATTGCTACAAATATTGGCATCAGAGATTTAATATATTTAAGAAATTCGACGAAGGGATTTTGTTAGATCGAGAAGCGTGGTTTTCGACTACGTGTGAAGAAACAGCAAAGCATATTGCCGAGCGGTGTCGGTGTGACTTGGTGGTTGATGCATTTTGTGGAGCCGGTGGAAATACTATTCAGCTGGCAATGGTGTGCGAAAGAGTGATTGCTATTGATATAGATCCTTCGAAGATTGAGATGGCACGTAACAATGCAGCAGTTTACGGAGTCGAGGATAGAATCGAATTTATAGTTGGCGATTTTTTTGAGCTTTCGAGTAGTTTACAAGCTGATGTTGTTTTTATAAGCACTCCCTGGGGAGGACCAAAATATCTGAAACAGAATCCATTTGATTTCAGGACAATGCCAGTTGATCCATTCATGGCCATGGACTGTGCTATGAAGATAACGGAGAATATTGCAATTTTCTTACCCAGAAATTGTGATCTTAAACAAATTGAGCAGTTGGCCCCTGGAAGCCACTACGACATTGAGGAAAATTGGCTGGGAAATAGATTTAAAACGCTTACTGTTTACTTTGGGGATCTCATTATATGGCATCAAAGAAACTCCAGGAACAAATGAGCTTTTTCACTTTGAGTATTTCTAGTGTTGAAAAATTTTCAGAAATAAATTTTAGAAAATAATCTTTCCTTTTTCCATTCATACTTTCAAACTCCCTAGTTGGAAGTTAGTTAGTTAGGCTTGTCATAGTAGATTTATGAGTCTATTGCTCAGTAGGGGGCTCCCCCAAGCCAATCAGCGTGCCCCCAGGCGGCGATAGGGGAAAGCCCAATAGATATGTAGGGTACGTCCATAGGAGGCATGGAGAAGGGGAGACTTTGATAGGTTAAATTGCATGGTGACGCAGAACAACATCGTGGGAGAATTCTTTGTATGAAAAAAGCTGCGACAGGGCGTAAAATTCATATCTTCGGACAATGGTCTCTGCAAAGGGCTGCCTCGACCCTTCTGGGGTCCTTCAGGACTGCTGACCTTGCGGTAAACTTTATTCCCACTTGAAGAGTAGCGGCCCTAGACGAAATTACAGCCTAGTAAACAGCGCAGCATTCGCACTGAATTCTGATCAATGGATAATTCTTCTGGGCTTGGTTTGTTTTGGTGGGCTTTTCGGGTTGAAACCTCTTACTAGTTAAATTTATCTACTATGGACTACCTCCCCGTAGTAGCATAATATCTGTAGGCATAAATATATAATGAGTCGGAGGTAATAGGCTTGAGATTGTCTGTGCAGGATTTACACCGTATCGACATTGTAACTGACAAATTCAGAGATTCAAATTGGAGTTTTTATTATTAGGAGTTTCAAAAACTCATATCCCACGGGTATGAAGCATCAAATTAGGTGATGTAGAATTATCATGATGAATAAGGAAGCTGCTAAGTCTTATTTAGGCTGTGAAGGTATTAAAAATAGAATACTAATCGCTCATTTTATGACTAAAAATTTCAAAAAACTTGTTTTCTTTTATTTAATTTCTGAATATTTTTTAATTAACGCAGGTTTTCATTTTGGCTCACCGTACACGAATAATTAAAAAAAAATTTGTATATTAATTTTACATTTTTTTGGCTAAATGCCTTTTTCAAAATTTCGATCGGACGATTTTGAGAAAAGGGGGCGGAAGAGGGGGCCTAGTTGCCCTCCAATTCTTTTAATTACTTCAAAGGGCACTAGAACTTTTAAATATATACGAACGTTTTGATTAGTAACAAATATACGTAACTTACGTATTAACTTACGTAGCGAACATCAATATTCGTGTAATCTGAGTGATAAATCATATGAAAACAAGAGGAATGTAAAGGAAGTAGATAAAACATTAAAATATGAACTAAAAAGGCGTGAAGTGGAGGTCATGGATAATATTGCCGAGGATCTGGAAGATGCAACTAGACGGCATAATAGTCAAATATTGTATTCGCATGTTAATAAATTGAGAGAGAGTAGTCAATCCGGACTTGTCTCAGTTAAAGATTAAATAAAAAAAACAAGTTTTTTAAACTGAAAGTAAGGAGCGACAATAAAACTTAAAACTAGCAGAAATTATTCCGTATATGAATGGGGCTGTCCCCTCCTCAACGCCTGGCCCTTTACGATAATTTTTTTTATTTTTTTAAAAAATAAAGTTGTGATACAGAGTAAAATTTTATCCTAAAGAGCGACGCGCTGAGGAGGGGACAGCCCCTGTCATATAAGGACTAATTTATGTTCGTTTTAAGTTTTAATGTCGCTCCTTACTTTCAGTTTAAAAAACTTGTTTTTTTTATTTAATATTTGAACGTTTTTGAATAAATGCAGGTTTTGATCTTGGCTCACCGTACATGAATAATCAAAACAAAATTTTCATGTTAATTTACTTTTATTTAGTTAAATGGCTTTCTCGAAACGTGTTTAATTTTATTTACGAACGTTTTTATTAGTAATAAATATACGTAGCTTATGAATTAACGTACGTAACAAACTTATATATTCATATAGTTTCAATATGTTTCTTAGGGGATTCGCCCCCTAGTCAATACCTTACTCTTTAATTGAAAGTTTGAATTTTGGTCCAATTCCGCAAAAATGACCACTTAATCACACAGGCCGTTAATTAGAATAAATAGCTCTTATGAAAGTAATAAAAAATCTTTGGCTTAAAGACCGAGGTATTGACTATGGGGTGAACCCAGTCATATATGTAATATTTTCTGTTCGTTTGAAGTTTCGACGTTGCTGCTATTGCAGTTGAAATAGTTGTTTTTTTATTTTAAATTTCTGATCTTGCTTTAAATAATGCTGGGAAGTCCGGCGTCCCCTTCATAGCAATGTCCCTTCCCCCATGAAAACTTCATGGAAAGATCCTCCCACATACCCCCCGCACCCCCCCCCCCCCCCCACTACCAGGAAAAATCTCCCCTGTAATCGGCGGGAGCCTTGCAAATTACCACAACTCGCTTGGTTCCGGGGGTAGAGTGCAGCTCTTTCAGTCATCCCCCCGAGACTTTTGGGGGATTGAGTCATTCTAAAAGATATAATTATACCGTTTTCAAACATATTGACCAAAACAGCACTCTCAAAATTCTTGTCAAGTGAATTAGTGAAAACAATGAGCGTGGGATGGGGCCCAATTGCCATCAAATTTTTTTGTTAAATTTAAAAGGGAAAAAGAAATTTCAATTGCCATTCCAATGAGTCCTCCCACTTTATTCTCGGAAAACTGGGTCCATACACTCATCCCTGGGAAAAAAAAAAAAACAAATAAACACGCACCCGTGATCTTTATTATGGCAAAAAATGCAAAATTCCACATTTTTGTAGATGGGACCTTGAAACCTCTACAGTAGGGTTCTCTGATACGCATAATATGATGGTGTGAATTTCATTAAGGTTCTATAACTTTTAGGGGGTCTTTTCTCCTTTTTTCAAAAATCAGCCAAATTTTCTCAGCGCCTAACTTTTGATGGGTACAATTAAACTTAAGTAAACTTATATATTTGAAATCAGCATTAGAATTTCATTTTTTTGATGTATCTATTTGTATCAAAATACCGTTTTCAAGAGTTTCGGTTACCATTGAGCCGGGTCGCTCCTTACTTACAGTTCGTTACCACGAACTGTTTGATAGGAACGGGGCCACAATTAGTGATAAAGATAGAGTTAAAGAGAAATGTGCAGAACATATTGAGAATGTGTTAAACCGAGATGGAGTTGCAGGAAAAGATTTAGAAGAAAATGAAAAAGTTTATGATACCTTGGATGTGAAGGAAGGTTTGTTTTGTGAGGAAGAATTAGCGACAGTACTTTAAAATGATTAAAAAATAATAAGGTCCCAGGTACTGAAACTCTGGTAAATGAGTTTCTTAAATATGGTGGCTCTGAGGTTAGAGATAAGTTACTGAAGATTATGAATATGATTTTGAAAAAGGGGAAGTACCTAGCGATTTTAGGAAAGGGGAGAAAAACTTTCCTGGAATTAGATTATGCTGATGATTTAAGCATCCTAGATGAAAGTGTGAGCAAAATGAATGAGCCTTTGGAGGTTTTGCAAGTTCAGGGTGCTAGGATAGGTTTGAAAATTAATGTTAAGAAGAGTAAGTCGCTAAAGCTAGAATAAGTGAAGATAAAAAGGTGACGTTGGGTAACGAAAAGATTGATCATATGGATAACTTCTCTTGCCTTGGTAGTATTATTAGTAAGGACTGTGGGACCAGTGGAGATGTTAAAAGTAGAATAGCCAAGGCTTATGGTGTTTTTTTTTCGTTAAAAAAAGTTTGGAAGAGTAGGAAAATAACTCTGCAAACCAAGATTAGAATATTGGAAGCTACAATGATGACAGTGGTCAAAGATAGTTTTGAAGCAAGGGCGCTCATGCAAAGCAGATGAAGGTTTGCTAGATGTTTTCCAGAGAAATTGCTTACGCATCGTTCTGAGTACCCGACTGACTGGCCGTATTTCAAACAGTAGGCTGTACGAAAACTGCGGTTCAATCCCGCTTTCTAGGGCTACAATCAGGGAAAGGTTGAGATTATTTGGGCAGGTTCTGCAGATGAAGGACGACAGATCGCCGAAGAATGTCCTTATTGGCCAACCGTCGAAGGCTAAACGGAAAGCAGGTCTTCCACGGTTGGGGTGGGAGGATGTCATAAAGAAAGACTTAAGGGAAATGGGAATTTCCTGGGAGGGTACAAAGAAGGATGCTTCGAATAGATTGGGATGGAGGAGTAGCGTGCGTAGTTGTGTTGGCCTCAGACGTCTTGGTGCTGCGGCGAGTTGTTAGTAGTAGTAGTAGATGCTGGGTAACGAGAATAAGGACGAAAGCTTCACTTGTCTGGGTAGCATTATTCGTGAAGATGATGGATACAGTGATGAAATAAAAGTAGAACAGCCGAGGCCCAAGGTGTTTTTCATTTCTGAAAAAAGTTTGGAAGAATAGGAAGATGAGTCTGCTATGAACCACTGGCTATGACAGGACAGTGGTCAACATTGGTTCTGGGACGTGATGTATCGAAAGGCAGAGGAAGATTTATTAAATGTTAGGCAAAAGAATTGTGTAATGATAGTTTTAGGACTCGTTTGACTGACCGTATGTCAAACAATAAGTGGTACGAAAAATCTAGTTCAATCCCAATTTCTTGGGCTATAGGCAAAGAAAAGTTTAGGTGGCAAAAATTAGGCAAGTTTGTTTGCACCAGTCTGCTGAGACAATATCAAACCTAGTTTGTTTTCATCAACGCTTACTACCACTTTCAAGGAACAACAATTTCGATCACTCCGGACAAAAAGGATCCAGAAGAGCCTTTTTTTAACTCACTCGTAAGGTAATATTTCTTTTTCATTAGACTGCACGTCAAGTTCAGTTTCTAATATTTTGCAAATTCAATTTTATTCTATTAAATAAAAAAACAGTTGTTTTCTGGAATTTCGTCATTAGTTTCCGTAACATGTAGACGTTATTAAAGTGGTGCAGTCAAATGAGATTGCACATCGAGCGGGCCAATCTCATACATACACATCCAAGTGTTTGAGGGGGGGGGGCGTATAAGGACTTTTTCAAAGTGAGTTTAAAGCACAAAAGGCATGCTTGTAGTCCAAAATGTTCTAAAGGGAAGGTTCCCTTCTCCTCCCGCGTTGAATACGTATTCTGCAACTTGTTTTCCGTGTTCCATTATATTTTCAAATTTATTACTGTTAATTATGTTCCACTTATTTATTATATTCCAAGACAAATCAGGGAAAATATGCACAGCAGATGGCATTTCATCGTATATAAAATATGATTGTATTTCATTTTAAAAATAGTAGAGAATACATTGACAAAAAGAAAGAAGTAAATTTCACAACCAGAATATCAGACCGGGAGCCTCCTATTGCTGCTCTTCATGAGTATCATTTTATATGATTGGAAATGCAAAATTTCGAACAGTGTTGTAAACACAGAATGTAAACCAGAATGCTTAGGCCTCTTTTGTAGCTGCTACGAAACACAAGTAATCAATAATTTGACCAGCTCTCAACATTCCCGACCCTATAGTTACGGATGCGGTGTGTAACTGGCAGCTAACATTTTTCTTTTCTTTAAAACAACCAAGATGCCTTCCTGGATGTTTGATATTTTTTAATTACACTTACAAATTAGGAAATATAGTAGGCCCTTTTAAAGATAACTAATTTTACTTTCTTTTGGCGTTCCTGCATGTGAGAAAAGAAAACTTTTATGTACAGATCCAGCAGGACCGAATCCACGATTTTCTTCAAGGGGGAGACGTAACTGCGGGAAAGTACGTTTTGGGTCTTATAAGCAATTCAACGACATAAAAATATGTTTCCAAACAATTCTTCCCATTTCAGAGGCTTGGGGGGAGGGGGTCCAATCCAAAACGGGTCACCCCATGTACAGCTTTGACATAATGGACTGCCTTACTTTTTTTCAGACACTGGGACAATTTCTATTCTGAATGCCATTTTGACACATTTTGGAATTCTTATGGACAAACGAAGCTTCCTCGAAACCTTTCTTCCAGAGAGAAAGCTCTATAAATTAGCAAATGACTTACGAAATTCTCAAAATTTTCGTGAATTTTGAAAAATTGAAGCGAGCAAAGCTTATCTCATTTTCTATCATTGTTCATGTGATTTTTATTAGCCTAAGTAACTACATGGGAAAAAAAATCTTCCTCGCAGCCTCCCAGGAACTTTTCTAGGAGGGGGCAAGAAATCCCCAAATAGGGGGTCAGGCCGTTATACAAATTTTACCAACGGATTTCTACTGTTCTAAAACACCAATGAGCGAGTTTTCGGACCTTCAAGCCAAGCATCATATTAATCTTGTTATATTATTTTTTCTAAACATATATCGTACCGAAACTCATATCGTATAAGATTTATTGAAAGCTCTTTCAAAAGCTAATGCTTCCGTCTAGTTTCTTTGCATATAAACATATACACCGTAAGTTAGACAGGTGACGGTGTCTAAAAGTTTGAAATGACAGACTTAGGTTTCTTGACAGAAGAAAAGAGCGGAATTCAAAATAAAAACTGCAGGAATTATCCAAGATAACTGGTACACTGCCACCCCTTAAGTTTTGTTGTACTTTTAAGTGGATTGTGCACTTTCCTGAAAACACAATGGAACGTGTTTCCTGGAAACATTAATACCCAAAACAAATCTTAAAATGGAGTTGACGGTATTCACGTGTTGAATACCGACAACACTCAAAAAGTTTGATCTCTTTAAAACCGGTTTTTCTGTGTGCAAATCAGCTTAGCGTGAGTGAGATAAACTACTATGCAGGTCTATTTTAGTTAATATTTAACATATAGAGTTGGTTAGATTAGGTTATGTATTTAATATAATGCGTTATGGGCAACCTGCTTTCCATAATTTTCTGTTGTAGTTTCCCTAACTGTGTTACTAAACTATTATATTTCATCATGTTTGGGTATATCTCATTATGATTAACTCACTTCTTGAATGTGGCCGGGTTAACACGTAAGACCCGAATTGACTTATCTATTCTTTTAATAACAACTAATTCAGGAGAAACATGAAAACAGAGCAAAACATAATCGGCAAAGTGTCGCTCTAGTTTTCAGAATTAAAATATTTGAATTGGTTCTGGCATAATCGCTTTTCCGAAAAAAAAAGTCTAAAATTTAATAGTAAGCTCGGAAGGATGTGTTTACATGATGACTTAACACCGAGAAATATCCAAAAAGGGATAACAACTGTCCATCCTTTAAAGACATGAACATGCTATCTGAGAAAGGACATACAAGCTTGAAGGTCTGAACGCTGATCTATCATGCATTTTCTGACTCCAGCAAAGGCCTAATCTAATATAGCATCAAAAAAAACTTACAGGGATGACACCTATTTACTCTTTGCCCTGGGTAATACTAATGCGTTTAAGTTCGAATTTGCTCTTTGCTCAAGTAAAGAAAGCAATTTTTGTTCTTTCGGGAAAAAGCGCTTTTCGGGAAAATCCTTTAATGTCGACCACCCAAAACCACCAGAGCATATACCTCTACATATGAAGCTTAGTTTCTAAGAGATTAAAAACCAACTTAACACTAAAATGGATATCTAAATCCCAAGAGCTACAATCTCATAGAAATGAATAAAGGTAATTATCCTTGAGAAGGAATTCCAATCAAAATAAATAAAAGGTTAAGACCCCCCTCAGGCGGCCACTAAATCGTAACCGAGCTCACACCATAACGGTAGATAAAGACAAATAGGTTTGCGTATTTCAAGGTATGTCAAGAAAGCCCTTTAGTTAACAATGATTTAAATTGTTTTGCTAAAATCTACAACCAATTTTGACGCGAGGGGAATTCCCAATGGGCATTGAGTATGGATGTAAACATTATTGCGTTTTTTGTCCCTTTTACCGATAATGACCATCAGACTTGACAATTCAGCTGTATATCCTACATCTATATTCCGCTGGATGTCAACTAGCCCTCAACTGCTAGTCTTCATAGTCACCTTGCAGTAGCATTGACTTAGAAGATGCGACGATCAAAAGTGATTGGAGGATCAAAACACGCCTTCAATAACTCAAGTTTTACCAGTCCCCACTCAGCCCCAAATGGCTTCAACCAAATTTGAGGATCGCCTTTTCATTTTGACAGGTTAAAAGGTCCAAAAATCAGTGGCGATAGGACAAATATAATTCCGGTTTGAATGATCCCAAATTATGCAAACAGCCCATATAAAACAGACTTCACACATGCATTTTATACATTTCTGAAATCAAGCATAAAAGATTTTTCGATCTGTACGATTGAAGGGCCCAATGTAAATCCCTTAAGTACGTGAATCTTCCACCTCGTCCCTCATTATTTTCAAAGATTTTTAACATGTATGATTAAAGAGCCCCATATGGGCGATTTACCCCAACCAAGGAAAAAAAATCGCGAGAACGCGGTTGAATAGCCAATTAAGTAAAAGACCTATACATAATACCCTTATTGTGATTAGATATCATATGCTGGTGTTTTTATAGTGTAGAAGCTATTACAAATTCAGAGCCCTTTGCAACAAAAAAATGACTTGGTTCGCTAAACAAGGAGTCTTTTTGTTTAAGGATACACTATACAAATATGCCTATTCGATGGAAGCGTTTGGAATAAGTATCTGACCGTATCTCCCTATTTGATTTGCCAAAAATGTCAAAGGTGTAGATCTGGAAGGCAAACCATGAAAAAAGAAATTAATACTAGGATCTTATCTCAAGGACCAGTAAAGGTTTCCATTACCAAGCCCAGTTTTATCAGAAACTTTGCATAGTTTCCATTCCTCAAGTATTGCTTTTAACATTTGCTTTTAGAGTGGTTTTAAAAAGGCACTATTCTTGCTTTAGATGGATGAATAAAAGGGCCGATAATTTGTTTTGAATTTCAAACGGTAAAATAGAAATGTTAAAAAACTGACCACTCGAAAAGACAATTGAAGCAAATCCCAAATTTGAAATTTTTTTCATAGCTAAAAATTTTGCACAATGTGCAGAAAAATTTTAAATACTCGAGTATTTAAAACCAAAATTGCTACTTTTGTATATGACTAAACAAAGAGCATAGGAACCAATCACAGAAGAAACTTTGACACTTTAACAATGAATAAGTAAATGGCCACAAGGGCCAAATGTAAAAAAAAATCGACACCTTTAGTCAGGGGCGGATCTGAGGGTTGGTTTTGGGGGCACATCCCCCCCCCCCAATATTGAAAGTTGTATTAATTACAGGGATGGAGAGGAAAATACAAATGGGAGAACTAAGTTTCGTAGAGGCCCCTCCCAACACTAATTCTGTAGCCCACCTGCCTTTAGTTCATATATATTTGCCCTTTTGTTGCAAAGAAGATACAATTAAATCCTTAAAACAACTGATATTCTTGTTTGGCTCTTGGGAATTCGCCAGGTCTTGAAAAATTACACGATTGTTGAAAAAAGAGGCATTTTTGTCATTTTTTTCGACACCTTTGGTTCTTATGGATTCTCTCTCAAGTAAAAACGATACAATTCACTGGCCGATATTCATTCCTTAGGCATAACCATGCAACACAGACAATTACTGAAGTAAGAGAATTACAAATAATTACAATGGGTGAACCACGAAATGATTTACTACCAAAAACATAAAACATGTGATTACTTAATGCACCCAAACGCAACATTCTAGTTTATTGAAACCCATTAAAATACCAAAAAAATAAATTACCATATGCTTTAAAATTCAGTCAGAGCCAATAAGAACAGAAGCATCAATTATCTAATCTTACAGAATTGCATAAAATACTTAGCGACCGGCAAGGTCGCTAAGGTTAACTGATCAAATAGCCAAAAAATACCAGCTATGAAGGTTTCAATTTTTAAAGACAATAATTTAGAAGCTTAACAAAAAATTGCATGTTTAATATGCTTGGCATTTCATGTCATGATTGTACTCGGTTATCCTATATAATATTTAACACGGTAATAACCTATCAGGCGGGGATTGTAGCCTACCAGGGAAAAATACACTGTTTTTATTTTCTGGGTACAGTTCTTCTAGGTATGCCTCCAAAAATGTTTGAGCATAACAGGAAAATACAGCAACATCTTTTTAATACTTTGGATTTCCTCAAAATAACAATACAATACATGAAGATAATTAATTCGTGTGAACAAGAAAAAAAACAATAAGCACTTACAGAAAGTTGAAAGCTAGGCGCGTTCTAGGCAGTTAGCAAGCGAACAACTTTTAAATTACTCGCCTCTTTCCCTCTGGAAAGTTTTTTTTTCCTATAAAAACCACTGACTTGGTAAAATATGTTACAAAAAATAACCAAGGATAAAACAAAAAATCAGTACTGTTGTACTAAACGGACTCTTTTATCTACGGCAATGCATATCAGTGACGAAATAGACTGAGACGCGTGATGAAAAAAGGTTTAGAATGCCTTCTGGGATATAAACAAAGGTAAGAACTGTATTTAATTTGTTTTTGTTTTTTTTTGGGGGGGGGAAGGTACCTAGGTTAGGATAGGTTACATATTTAATAATACGGTTTGCTTTGTCCCTCACCCCCCCCCCCCCTAATGTGCAAATATATAGCCCAAATTTGTTTCTAAACTATTATATTGTATATTCATCCTATTTTATTTCATTAGCATTAACCAAACTAGCACTATATAAAAGAGTCCGTTTAGTACAACAGTAACAAAAAATCTTAGTCCCCGAATATTCAGGTAAGTGCCCAGAAATTCCATTCTATGTCTACGAGTATATAAGTTAGATGAATTTTCAATCAGAATTATTAACAGAGAACCCTAATGTTTTGAGGAAAATAGATTAGGATTTACTGAGTCTGACAGTTTCTTCCTACGGTGGTCAAATTGAAGCAACCCCCCAATCAGATCCTCTTTTCTGTTTCCTACGCATCACTATTTGCTGACCAGCGCAGATCTTTCATTTTATACTCAACCCTCTCAGTCCGTAGATGACGAACCCCCAACTCTTCCTCGATGGCCTTGTACCGTTCACACGTTTAAATTAGTCCACTCGAAAGTTCTTTACATTTTTCCAAAGTAAAAAAGCAGTGCATATCAAAGAGTACGTGGCAACTGTAAGTTACGACCAGGTCGTAACTGTAAGTTACGACCTGTGCTAATAAAACCAAAACCCTAATAATAGTAACCAAAAATAATAGTAACCAAAACCCTAAAAAAGGAGTTTTGACATCGCTATATACATCAAAAGAATCTGCTTTTAATAGGAATTCCAAATGTATAAAATTCATCAAGTTTGAAGTAACGTATCAAAAGCTACAAACCGGAGAATATTTGGCTGATTTTTGAAAAAGAGGGAAACGTCCCAGGAGGTGAGGAATATTAATGATAATTTTAGAATAAAATTCAGCATATCAGAGAATCACGTTGTAGGAGTTTCAAGCTCCCATTCACAAAAATGTGAAATTCTGCTTTTTTTAGAAGGAAGATTACGGATGTTGCTATCGATTGACAATTCCGAGACAGCCAACACGGTGCAAAATTTGCCACACGGTGGCAAGTTCGTTGCGAAATTTTCAAGTAGTCCACATAAAATATGAAATAGTTAAAAATATAGACACTTGCTGTATTAAATAAAGAAAAAGTTTTTTAACTGAAAGTAAAGAGCAATATTAAAACTTAAAACGAATAGAAATTATTCCGCATATGACGGGGTCACCACTCGTCAATGCCTCGCTCTTTGCGCTAAAGTTTGAATTTAGTCCCAACCCTTTGAGAATGACTCCTGAATCACAAAGGCCATTTAATTAGAATAAATAGCTCTTTTAAAAGTACTGACAAAAACTTTAGCGTACAGAGCGAGGTATTGACGTCACTTGTTGCTACATACAAAATTAGGTGCCAGAGAAATTGTGTTGTTCCTCAGGCAAATTTTTACACTACAACCGACGTCTCTACTAGTGTTGGACGATATTTGATATTGATATTGATATATCAGACTAAATATCGATATCGGATATCGAAACCGATATTTTTAGGGGGTTCTAACCCCCTATATTCCCCGCGGAAAATCCCCCACATGAAAATCCTGCAAACTTTCAGCGTACATCATCGAGATCTTTTGCAGCTTCGAATTCTTTCATCTATAATTGATTTTATTTATCCTTATCTTACATCTTACCCTGGCATCTTTTTCGCAAGAATTCGCTTCTGGGTCCCGAGTCAGATACGTTATTAACGCTCACCTTATGAAAATTGCCACTGAGTGGGGGATCAAGTAAAAGGTTGTTGTTGTAGTAACTGATAATGGAGCAAATGTAGTTCAGGCCGTAAAGGATGCTGCATCTCAAGTAGGTAAAGGATGGACATATGTTTAGTGATGCGCACATACTCTAAATTTGATGTGGGGGTGTGCTATTAATGATGCTGCTGAATTGTTGCCTCTCGTCCAAAAGGCTAGGAATATTGTCAGCTTTTTCAGACGTAGTGTTGAAGCTACCGACAAGTTGCGCCAGGTTCAAATCCCCATTGGCAATGTTTGCATCAAAAAGCTAAAACCTCATGTGACCACTAGATGGAATTCGCTTCTCACAATGTTGCGTAGTCTACACGATTTGAAAGAGTCGGTAACAAGTTCGCTGGCGCTTCTCGGTAAAGTGGGCCTCATACTCACTGATAGTGAGTGGAGTGTTATTTCAAACGTGATTGCGGTGCTTACAGCCTTTGAAGAGGCGACTATTGAGCTCTCTTCTAAAAGCTATCCCCCATCTTGAAAGCCCTGTCTTTGTCAAAGATTTTGAGACGCCAACTTATTAGGTAAATTTTGGTGGATTCTCAGATGTGGCTGATGAGTTTCGAAAGCCTTTGCTGAATAAAATATATTGTAGGATTATAAGCCTTGGTCAAGTCACACCCGTCACAATTGCCACATATCTTGACCCGCGTTTCAAGACAATGTATGTTTCACATGAGGATCTTCAACAAGTTGAGAGCAAAATTGCAAACAGAATAGGTTTTGCCTTGCTTGCTGCTGAATCTCGATCCGAAGATACAAGAACGGTCGCAGTCTCTGCGATGCAGCCATATCAGAACCAAGTTGATTTGTGGGGTTCACATAATGAAGTCCTTATAGTTAATACAGGATATGCTTCGACAACAGCCGAATACATCATGGCTCTGCAAAATTTCAATAGGGAGCCAATAGTTTCAAAAGAAACTTGTCCACTCAAGTGGTGGAAGTCTCGTGCTATAGGGTCCCAAAAAACACCTGTACGAAGTTGGAATGAAATTCATGTCTGTACCTGCTACTAGTGTCCCTTCTGAAAGAGTGTTTTCCAAGGCTGGTCAGATAATTATGAACGGTGGAACCAACTCTCAGGGAAAAACATTGACATGCTGCTGTTTTTAAATAGCCAGTAGTTTATTTTTCTCTTTTCCTGGGATCGAATAATTCTAAATCTGGGTTTTTATTAGGTTTATTTATGTAATCAAAGTTTATTTTTATTGTTTGATTTTATATTATTTGAAATTTGAATATATCCTTTTAAAATACCCTTTATTTACCATTTACGTTACTGAACTTCGGGCAAACCCATGAGATACCAAAACATTGATCCGAAATATCAATATCGAAAGTAAAAATATCGATATATCGATTAATTAGAATATCGCCCAACACTAGTCTCTACCAATCAATTTACAAGTATTGATATAGACAATTTGACAGCAAGCAGACGAGAATTTCTGAGAACGGAAGCCCTCATACATCCGGCTTGATTCGAGAATGATCTGGAATCAAATTTAAAAAAAAAACTTTTTTTTTAACGAAAATAAGGAGCAACATTAAAACTTAAAACGAATATAAATTAATCGATAAATGAGGGGGGGGGCTGTCCCCACTCTTTATACTAAAGTTTGACTTTTTGTCGAAGTTCTTTAAGAACGACTGCTCAAACACAAGGTCCACTTAAATGGAATAAGAAATATTTTAAAGCACTATAAAACTTTAGCTTTAAGAGCAAGGGGTTGAGGAGGGGACAGTCTCCCTCGCATACATAAAAATTTCAGTTCGTTTTAAGTTTCAATGTTGCTCCTTACTTTCATTAAAAAACAACATTTCCTCCCCTTTATGACCATTACAATACCTCGCGTTTTGACTGAACGGAAGCTCAATCCTTGACCAGTTGGTATTTGACAGAAATACCAACGATTTACGATTGGCAAGCCGTGGACAATTCTGTCTTACATGTACGCCGAGCGCCCTTGGCTCCTCCCCTTAAAATCCATCATTTTGTGGGTTTCGCAAGTAATTCGCCTGTCTTGAAAAACTTCTTTCGCAAATAAAAAGTTCTTAAAATTAATTACCTAAAGATCGTCACTTATTTAGCAGATAATATCGTTAAAAAATCCTCTATTAAGGTTTTGGGCTGGGCCACTGAAGCATTGCAGACATGGCAATATTCTAGTCTAGACACACTGTATGCAAGAATATTCAGAGACACGGACCCTGCACTTTTTTGCGACCGCATTAAGACCCCTCGTTGTCATGCAGAGCAGCTTGAAAATAAATTTTTGGTTTAGGTAAGTTGTAAATACAGGGCAAGTTACTTACCCTTTTCATGTCCATCTCACAGCTATTGCAAGATATGCCACGCCGTATCGAGGACTTTCGTTCATGAAGCGGGAAGGGGTTCAATTATTTTTAACGCATCAATAATTGGCTTTATGCAATTTTATTACGTTTTTACCCTGGACCGGACAAACATTTCGAGGGGGAGGGGGGTCCCAACCCCCTGACCCCCCTCCTACATACGGCCTTGGATACAATGCAAGTTATTGGTGGCAATGTTTTTCGTCAGTTTTTTTTCAATGGAACTCCAAAGTATAAGTTGGGACTGGAAATAGCCAGAATCGTATGCAGGAGGGGCGCCTTCTGGTCCATTCCTCCCCCGCCCAAAAAAAAATCCTGAAATTGGTACAACAAACTTCCACCAATTCACCAATTTTTTGCGCTTTTCCTAATTTGTGCACTTTATTCCAATTTTTACCATGTAGGCTTATATGATGGACGTATAACTATTTATGTAATTGAGATAAGAAACACGCATCGAATCGCAGCGTAGTCTAAATAATTGTAAGAAACAATTTTGGTACAAGCTGCTCAGAAAGAAATCTTTGAAATAATTAGTCTGCCCTACCTGTTGTTTAATCTCTTCGAGTTTCCTAAATTTGTCATCCATCTGTCGTGGAGTGCGCTGCCGATTATGTGACAGTCCTGCAAAAACAATAGAACAATTAATCACAGCTTAGGGAAAAGGCACGAAAGTCGTTCCATGAGCATTTGGCAATACCTTTCTCAAGTATTTATTAAACTAGAAATTCTCAAAATATTATCGCTGGGTACTTAGGCTATGCATTATAGCGACCCACTCAAGTTCTTGCGCTGAATAGAACCGGTTTGCCTGTCTGCAATCGGTTATAATTAGCTTAATCTTAGTGAGAAAAACTATGATTTAGGTATATTTTAATTAAATATTTAATAAATAGAGATGGTTAGGTTAGGTATTTAATATAATGCGTTCTGGGCGGCCTGCTTTCCATAATTTTTTGTTGTAGTTTCCATATTTTTGTTACTATTATGATGAAAATATAATAGTTTAGAAACAAATTTGGGCTATATATTTGGTCATTAGGGAGGGATGGGGCTAAAGCATAGCATATATTAAATACGTAACCTAACCAAAATACCAACTAAATACTTAAATAAAATATAGCTTCCAACCCATTTCAACCCAGCCAAAGCTATTTCTCTGGTATAAAGAAGTTGCTTGACGAGTTTCATGTGTCATGAACACATCATTCGCTATTGAAATTCTCGAGTGTGTAATAGCTAACCGAAAAAGACCCTAAATTATTATATTTTTATCATATTGTGGTATATTTCATTAGGATTAACCGAACTTCACCTCTTCGGTGGGGTCGCTATAATACATAAGTACCTATCGCTAAGCCCCAACATAAAGAGCGCATCTGCTTCTTTTGAGAAATGAGTTTAAAAGCGAGTTTTGTCTATTGGATCTTGACTGACCTGTCATATTTGTAGAGACATATTTATTTCATAGAAGGCAGGCAATGCCGTATCCAGCATTTTGTTGGAGGAGGGTGTATTTTTGTTTTGGGGGAGGGGGGTAAAAACATCACAAAATGCAACAAATTTATTCGTAATGTAACCTTACCTATTTGGATACGGCCTTGAAGGAAGGGAAAATCCGCCAAGAAGATACTGACAGACGCCAATCTCTCTAGCTCAAAGACGATCCAACCTAATTGTATCTATTATACATATACCGAACTGACGCCAAATTATTCATATTATTCGTTTTTTACAGATTACTTCTAGTTTCCATTGATTTTCATTTTCATAGATTTTCGTTCTCGTTTTCGTATATTTTTTTCGTTGTTTATAAGTGTTGCTCACAGTATATGTTGCATCACAGTTGCTCACATAAATACTTGTTGGCAGAATCTGGCCTATATTCTTACTTCTCGACATCTATGGCTCAAGCAACTTTTATCCCAACCATACCCTCCTATCTGTTTCATGTTCAATGACATGATTATCTTTTTGGGATAACCAAATCATGCACGGATACCCAAAACCAAACGAGTTTGCATGGATTTCTCTACGATCAGAAAAAAAATCCACTTCTTTTTCAAAATTTTACTTACGAGAGAGTCCCTCAGACGCTTCCTATACGTTCTCCTCCTTACAGACATGTTATATAGTAAAATAACATTTGCAATTGGCATACCCAGGGTTGATTCATGGAGGGAGTCATTAGCATATTTATGGAGTAATGGAGGATTGTCGAACATAAATATTGATTACCAAGTGGCATACAGCAAAACAGTCCAAAACAAAAAAGAAATACCTAGGAAAGCAAATTCATCAAACAAATAATTTTGGCTAGTAGGTGATGGTTCGAACCCTAAATCCCCCTTCCTGGTGTCACCCTTGATGGTTTATGAATTAATTAGAAAAGCGATCATACAATTAATTTCTCTTACGAAAGTTTCAGATATCTTTCAGAATAAGCAACTTCTGGTCTTTAGCAACCCGAGGTGAAGTCAATTTTTCAAGATATTTTTGGCTACCTAAAGAAGGCAGAGATTGGTGACAGGATAAGTGGGATGAAATAATAACAATGTTCCAACAGTCCAGAGTAATGAACATCCGATAATTTTCTGTCAGGAAGTGCTGGGAATTGAGCAACTAAACATTGGCAACGGCCCAAATGTTCAATCGCCCTTGTCACAGGAAAAGAAAAGGGTCATTTCAGCAACAGAAATAATTAAGCAACTTCAAGCAACAGATTGAAAGTGAAACTGCAGCACTTAAAAAGGAAAATCCAGGCCTGAGGAGTGTGAGTTACAGTTACTACCGTTAATATTTTCCTATCACAAATTATAATTACAAATGGGTTTGTTGTGTATTATTCCGAACATGCTCAAGAAGTGAAGTTAGGTTAATGATAATGAAATATAATATGTGCATTATATAATGAAATATACCAAAATATGATGAAAATATAATAATTTAGCAACAAAATTATGGAAACCACAACAGAAATATGGAAAGTAAGCCACCCAGAACGCATTATATTAAATACCTAACCACCTATATGCTATATATTAAATGGTACTTGTGCAGTATCTGGTACACACCGCAATACTCTGTACAAGGAACTACTAATGGAAACCCGTCAAATGGTATTTGCAAGAGATAAATGGATGGCAAAGAGTGATTGCTAAATGTGTTTACAATATTTAAACAGTTTTGTTTTTTGGGGTTTAGGGGGGGGGGAGGTACCTAGGTTAGGCTACGTATTTAATATATGCTATGCTTTACACCCCCCCCCCCTCCAATGTGCAAATATATAGCCCAAATTTGTTTCTAAGCTATTATATATTCATCCTATTTTATTATATTTCATTAGCATTAACCAAACTTGACTTTATTCGTGTGTACCATATAATACACAAGTACATATTAAATAGTTAATTAAAATATATCTGCCTCGTAGTTTATTTCACGAAAGATTAAGCTATTTATAACCAAATGCGAGAGAAAAACCGGTTTTACTCAGATCAAACAAAGCAAACTTCCTGAGTGTGTTCGGGATTATACAAGTACCAAAAATGGCAATCGTTGTAGAAGATTTCCCTTTTCTTCTAGCTCTTGTCCTACAAAACATTTGAAGGTGAAACGGTTTCCTCAAAGGAGAGCAATATAAAAATTAATTATAAAAAATATGATTTTTCTGATTCGAACTCTGAATAAAAAAAAATCCCCTAATAAATCTTATTTGAAAATATTTATGCTATGAAAAACATTAAAAAAATATGTAATGAAAAACATTTAGTGAAGAGCTACGAGAGAAGTTTTTGAATCAACTAAAAAAGCTCTTCAGCCATCTTTTACTAGTATTTATTTTCAAATTGAATATTTTGACAAGTACGAAATTTAATCGAAAGCGAAGAAAATAAATAAAAGCGTTGCTTCCGCAACACTTAAACTAACAAAGCTGATCAAAGATTGCTGCAACACTTCGCCTTGTCTAAGCAACGTAAATCTAGTTTTACTTCATATAGGGGCCTAAAAAAGACTGTGACTGCCATTTGCTATTTTTAGGAAAAATTATTTGGAGTAAAATTCGATTCACTCAATGTCTTTAACGCCTAGTTAAAAGGAGGGGGGAAAACTTGTGACGAGGAAAATCACAATTAAAAACTAAACAATTTGACAATATCTTTTATCAAGGATATGTGATAACTTGAACCCTATTAACTACAGCGGCAACTACAGACCCCCGTATCTACAAAATTGGATCACAAAATATGCTATAGATATGCTCGCATTCATTGTATGTTGAGCAATCATCACATTTGCTTCATCTCTGCGAGTCGAAACAAACTGCGCCAAACAAACACGAACTCAAGTTTAAAATGTTTTTTGAGAAGTGCACATACATCCAAAGCCTACACCAGTAATCATATGTTCCGAAGTATGTTAACTATATTTCTAAAATAAATCGAATTGCATTTGTATGCCAATTGGTCTACATATAAGGTTTTTATCACAAAAAGAGTACATAACAACAATAGCGCATACACACAATTGGTACTTGTACGATATAGCGCCAACCTAAAATTATTCATCTAAGTAGAACCTGTTTCTCTGACGCTCAATCCTAATTAAATTAAATAAAAAAAAAGTTTTTCGACAAAAAGTAAGGAGCAACATTAAAACTTAAAACGAACAGAAATTATTACGCTTTTGAGGGGGTTCTCCCCCAGTCAATACCTAGCTCTTTAAGCTAAAGTTCGAATTTTGTTCGAAAGTTCGAAAGTTCGAATTTTGTTCGAATCACAAATCCCTGAATCACAAAGGCCGTTTAATTAGAATAGGTAGCTCTTTTGAAAGTACTGAAAAAGACTTTAGCGTAAAGAGCGAGGTATTGACTAGGGGCGCACCCATTCACATACGTAATAATTTCTGTTCGTTATAAGTTTTAATGTTGCTCCTTACTTTCTGTTGGAAAAACTTGTTTGTTTTTTTTTATTTAATTTCTGATCGTTTTTAGATAATGCTGGGAAATTCATAGAAATGTCCCCCTTCCCCCAAGGAAACATCCTCAATGGAAAGATCCTCCCACGTAACCCCCTCCTACAATCCCCCCCACCAGAAAAAATCCCTCCTGAAAACGTCTGTATACTTCCCAATAACCAATACTATGTGTAAACAATGGCCAAAGTTCATAACTTGCAACCCTTTTATTAGATTTTTGACTATGCTCAACAAAATGGCTATCTCAAAATTTTGATTGGGCGACTTCGGGAAAAAATGAGCGCCGGAGGGGGCCAAGTTGCCCTCCAATTTTTTGGTCACTTAAAAAGGGCACTAGAGCTTTTAATTTCCTTTCGAATGAGCCCTCTCACGATATTCTAGGACTACTGGATCGATACGATCACCCCTAAAAAAAAAAAAAAAAAAAAAACACGCATCCGTTATCTTTCTTCTGGCAAAAAATACAAAATTCCATATTTTTTCAGATAGGAGCTTGAAACATCTACGGTAGGGTTTTTTGATACGCTGAATCTGATGGTTTGATTTTTTGATTTTCAGTAAGATTCTTTCACCTTAAGGGGGTGTTTTCTCCTTTTTTCGAAAATAAGGCAAATTTGTTCAGGCACGTAACCTTTCATGGTTAAGACTAAAACTTGGTGGGACTTATATATTTAAACTCGGCATAAAAATTCGATTCTTTTGATGCATCAACTCTTTGACTACTGGTTTCAAAATTCCGTTTTTTAGAGTTTCAGCTACTATAGGGCTGAGTCGCTCAATATTTACAGGTTATTATCACGAACTGTTTGATATACCTAGGTATGATACAAATATAATGTATAATACTTTAGGAACAAATTTGGATACTGGTTAAGAAAGCGGTAAACGCGCGATAAGTTAAGTTTCGTTAATGCTAATGAAACAAAACAAAATAGGATTAAATAATAATAGTTCAGAAACGAATTTGGGCTATATATTTGCACGTTAGGGGGTGGGGATAAAGAATAGCATATATTAAATGCTTAACCTAACCTAACCTAGGTACCTTTTCCCCTGTAAACCCCAAAAAACAATACGGTACCGTAGTTTAATTATTGTAAACGCAGTGAAAAACCACGGTTTGCGATACAAAAAGATATCCGTTTGACTAGTTACTTTTGGCATATATCTTGCGTGAGTTTACCGCATTCTTAACCATTACCCAAATTTGGGCTATAGATTTGCATATTAGGGTAGGGGGGCGTAGCGGGTCTGCATGCCTAATGTGTGAGGTACAATTATTCTGCATATTATGAAGTAAGAATTGTTTTCTAACTTCACACTGTCTATACACTTTACCCCCCCCCCACCCAAAATATATAATATGCAAATATATAGCCCAAATTATATATTTTCCATCTATTCTGTCACTTTTCTTTGTCTTGTATAACGCTAAGCTGAAAGAAACAATCGAAAAAAAAAAACAATTCTAAGATGCGTCAATGGATGAACAAATGGAGGGGTCGGCGCTATATCATACAAGTACCCACAAATTTATTTACCGATGGCAGCATTTCAATGAGGTAAACTTTTTTAAAACATATGAGAAAGTCAAAACTTAGCAAAATGCGTTGAAAACCTTCAAAATTTAATACTTAGGGCAGAAGCCTGGGGGATTTTTACTTCATACCTTTACGAGCCCGCATGCTAAAATAATTTTAGGTTAAAACTACGTCTCAAAAGTTTTAATAAGTAGGTAGTTTTAAACTATTCATTCTTAGAGAATATTTCCTGATTTCCCAACTTGGGTCACCAACAGGAAACCGTTGTAGCCTACTTTCCTTGGTTTAGCACTTTTTTCTTCTTCTTCTTTTCTTAGGTAGGCCTACTAAATGAAATCATGGCACATTATAGGCACAGTATTTTGACAATAACCACCATTTTGAATTTCAGATAAGTTCAATTAGACGAGAGCCATCATATATGCATACAAAATTTACAATCATTTATACACTTAGACCATATCTAAAGGATAGGCGGCTAAAGTCAGCGATCCACATTTTCTAAAAGTGCGCTTTTAAAAAAAGTCACATATTTCGTATCTTCGTATCGTAGCAAAACATCATAAATTATCTACTGAATTAATTTCCACTGTTTAATGGGTATACATGCAGAAATGTTTTCTAACGAGGGGAAAATTTTAAGAAAAATAAGGGAAATTGCAAAAAAAACATCATCCACGTTTCACATTTTCACATGTCAGCGGCCCACATTTTCTAAAAGTGCACTTAAAAAAAGAACTCAAATATTGCGTATCTTCGTATCGTAGCAAAACAGCATAAATTATATAATGAATTAAATTCCACTGGTTAATGGGCATACATACACAAATTTTTTTCTAATGAGGGGAAAATTAGTAGAAAAATCAGGGAAACTCCATGAAAAACATAGGAAAATAGGAGATCTTTAGAAAATCAGGGATCTGGATGCTCGAAACCTAACCCTCTCCCCTCCCACGTGCACGTTTGTCATCCGCTTTACCAACGATATGTCTTAATAGATATATATTCCTAGTTCAATACGCAAAGGGCCTCTAGATTTGCCTTCTTTTCACAAAATAGCGTGATACGTCAAAACAGTACGCTTTTTATGTTCCTCTCCCCAGGCGGTAATTTTTGGGTCCACTTAAACGTTTTCCTCGCGCTTTTTTCCTTACAGAGCACTTTTTCCATACACAACGTCCTTGAGAATGCCAGTATTTTATGAATAATACCTATCATGCAAAGGCAGTTATAAAAACTGCATGGAACAAGTCAGAAGATTCATCAATTCGTCAAGTATAGATAATTAGTCACACCCAGAATAAACATGACTTTAACGCAATAGAGAAAACCCAAATTGTCTCTTTAATTTATTGGCTAAAATCAAGGGGTTATGCACTAAATAACTTCACCAAAACTGGAAGCATGTCCACGAAGACAGCTTCAGGTTCGGAGGCGGGACTGGCCAGATAGTTTACGTATATCAACTTAAGTGAGTACGCAACCCCTTGGCAAAGCTAATTCCTTCAAGAAAGGAAGATAGCACTTACACGTGCATTGGATTAAAAAGGCAAGTTTTCTAGTGTTAAATGAAATCTGTTTGGGGCATATCCATGAAATGGACTTATTTTGTTTTCTTTAAACGGAAACAATTTCATTAATTAACACCACGCTTCAAAATCATATGAAAAGAATACACAGGAAATAAGTAATGGTTAGGTTAGAAATCTCAGAAATGGGTTAAAAACCTAACCTGTCACCATCAAACCTGCATAAAACTGAAAAAGTTGACTGGCAACGGTGACTAAATCCAAGGAGAAAAGAAAGGTATTTTGGAAATTCACCGGTGAATGTCGACATTCACTAATTTCGGACGATTACGCTAACAATACCATAAAAAACGATTCTTCAATTAGAGGGCCACCTTTTATTGCTGTTTTCTTTCTGGTTAATATTTTAACAGTTTCATGTATGAAATTAAGAATGACCGGGAAATAAATATTTAGTTCTGAGAAGCCAAATAAGGATTTTAAAGATCTGAAATAAGCGTTATATACAAATAATATAGGAAAACCCTCAAATTATTTTTTGGGGGGTGGGGGGGGTCGGTCCTCCATCCCTTGCTTATTGTTAGCATGCGTGTATTGTTTCAATGGACCAAGCTTTTACATGTGCATATGGCTTATAACCACTTTTCATAGATCATTAAGCACAAAAGAAACCAAATTCATAAACTGTTGGTAGCGTTGTAACAAGTAAAAGTAGAAAAAAAAAAACAGGCAATTTAACGTTTATTTCCAAATCATTTGACATGGAGCTCAAATGGGCCACATGGCTTAACTAAGGTTGACGTCCTGAGCTGCCTCTAGTCCAACCATGAAACCAAACTTAATATGTTTCTATATAGGAAACACACACAAAAAAACCTAACGCAAATAAATGAAGACTTAATAACGAACGGAGGCGATTAAAATCGGTTGCGGCAGACCACAGAACGGACAGAAAGGAACCTTTGAGCTACTATTCGTGATTTAAATACATTCAAAGAGAATGGATTTTTTACATCATTAATTTTGCAATTTAATATAGCAAAGAAATTTTTGCCAAGAAACAGAATTCAACGATTAGAAGCTGTACTGAATAAACGCCAAAGAACGGTAGACATTATCATGACAAATGCGTCCAATTCAAGTTTTATACGTTGCTTTATACATTATTATTCTAAGGGACACAATAAGAATGGTTATAGAAAACAATACTTAACTAACTTTGTAACTTTGAAGTGCCAAAGTAGGTGCGAGGCAATGAACCTATCATGAGATGTGAATTTTAATTTCACTGAAAAAAATAATATCGAAACCACTAAATATATGACATAAATTCAACCGGATACATTTTTTAACATTGAACCACACAGACCCCTACAACTCAAATTGGGGTTTGCAGGAACCCAAAGATCGCGCAGAAGCCGGTGTTGCCATCAAAGTACAGTACACTGTTTCTTTTTTTCGTGTCTAGTGATAACATATTTTTGAAAGCATATTTTCCAAGGTTAACAGTAAGCCTATGTTTTTCTAACAAGCAAATCGCCAAGAGGGGACCATAGCATCAAAAGAATAGCTCCGAATTATGCCAGTGTGTCGAATATATCTGATCTTACGCCACTAAAGTTTAGAGCAGTGCTTCTCATCCTGTTAACTTTGCGGAATCATCAAAGCACCAGACATTCTGAGATTTTTTCTTTTGGTTGTTTCAAAAATTATGAAATTTCAGAAAATTGCCACATTTCTCGGTGTTACCACATTCACCAAAGTAAATAATCATAACTTATTAGTTAAATTTGAAAATGCCTTTCGTTCGTTGAAACTCGAACATTAGTAAATTGTGATTCCTTTGTAAAAAAAATACGCGGTTGAGGATTTCAAAACTAGAGTATCCAAACTAACTTGACAAGGACACAAAATCGTTTATTACTCAGTTTTTAGGATAATTCCTTCTCTTCTAAAATGGTTTCAGCATCCATTATATTGAATAGACCTTCTACATAAATTAGTGACAAATTGAGCAGCTTCTAAGTTTCCGATCAAAAAATGGGCACTTGTTTAGAATCTGGGTACACACGCGAGATGTGAAGTTTCGTTAATGGTAATGCAATAAAACAAAATAGGATGAGAATATAATAGTTTAAGAAACAAATTTGAGCTATATATTTGCACATTAAGGGGGGAGGGGTATAAGCATAGCATATATTAATACGTAACCTAATCTTACCTAGCTACCAAACCCCAAAAAACTGGGATTTAGTCCCCCTAAACCCCAAAAAACTAAAGTTTAAATCTTTGTCACGGAGTGAGCAACACCTCACAAACCTGTTTATCAATAGCGGCCTTGAGATTTTGATGCGGTCTTTCTTTCGTATGTACCCAGATTCTAAACAAGTATCAAAAAATTGTCTGTAATAATTATTGATTCCCCCATACAGACCCACCTCTATTATCATAAAGTCTTTACGCCTTGCAGGTTGTACTTCGTCACACAAATAGACATTAGTTGGATTTTTCTTTGCCAACAAATAAGAATCATCAAAAGAATCAACAAATAGTTAAAAATTAAAATATCTTTCGTTAGTTTCAAATTAATATACAAGCGCCCACTCAATTTTATGACGGTTATATCCATGTATTACAAATTACGACTCCGATGGCTATTCTGTTTGTTTAACTATAATTTCCCAAAATATGAAAATTTTATATATATATATATATATATATATATATATATATATATATATATATATATATATATATATATATATATATATATAAACCAGCACGCACAACAAAACCCTTGATACATTTCTTATGCATTAACGCACGTTTGGGGCCGTAATAATAGCAAACCTTGACACATAGCGTTCTTATCTTACTACGAGCCTCCACTAATAAAAATAGTGCCTCCGAATTCCATTGCATTTTGAAGTTGTCAATTAGTAGGCTAACATAAACGTTTCTAGGCTTTCTCTTTCAACATGCTTGTCTACCACTTGGGAAATGTAGTTTTGGGGTATCGCATATCATTAAAGGCTTCCGCAAAAATCCTTTTTCAGATACTTATCTATGCAAAAACCTTTGATGATGGATTGTTACACGCGGAAACGACCGACTTTCTTTTCTTAAAAGAGCTACAAATATTTTATGAATAAACAATGAAAAAAGCAGATCAAATGTCAAAGGTCTTGTTTCAGATCCAGTTGACAATAATTTGAACATTTTTCATAACAAATTTAGAACAAATGTAAAACGCTGAAAGGTTTTATGGGCTTTTGCTAACTATATTTCAACTGAAAAAAAAAGACTTGACAAAAGTGCAAAATTATTGTCATTCGGCAAATGGTAACCAAATGATATTTGGTAAATGCACACCTTCCTTTTTCTATTAAAAAAAAAAACAATTCTTTGGTCCTAAAAATTACCAATTTCCTAGTCAGAACACAAAGAAAATATAAAAAAAAGAACAAAATTTGACGAAAATTGTAACTGATCGCTATCATGTAGGACGAAGAATTAAATGGCTGTCGAAAAACAAAACACATGATGAGCTTATATACAAAACAGGTACGTAAGCAACATTTTAGTCTAATGAGAGGGTACAAATAAACAAAAAACTTTAAAAGCTTGGTAAACTTAATCGGAAATGAAACTGAAATCGTAAAATGTCAAGACTGTGGAGAGGGAGGAGACATAGACACAGTCCCCTCCCCCCTGTGTAAAAGTGTCAAATGGGCTTAGGACCGTTCACAGTGACAGCGTAAGTTTTTGAACGGGCAGTTCGTATCAAAAACAAAATAATGAAAAAGAGAGCTAAATGAGTAGACTTTTAAGGGGTTTTAAGTCTCTTTTTTTATATGGTGGCATACAGGCACACTATACTTCGACGCCTTTTCGAGACCCGAATTTTACAAAAAGTCCCCCAGATGTCCTTATAGTTTCTGTCCTATTTCGCTTCTTTTCTAAGGGTTTGGACGAGCTGTTCCATGAATCGTTACATTTTTGTAAACAGTTAAAAATTTAGAATTTTCCAAACTGTATTACAAATTTCATATTTTCAAACCATTAACTAGTCTTAAATCCTAATAGAATTGATCTCTTTGGTATTAAAAATTAAACTACAAGCACAACCTTGTTTTTAATCCTGCAAAGACGATGAGATGCCGAAGAGAAAAAATGTCGAATATTGTCTTGCTTATAAGCAAGAATATCAACAAATAGCGGTACGTGTGCATTAGCCTGAACACACTCAAGAAGTTTTCTTTATCTGATCTGAGTAAAACCGGTTTTTCGCTCACATTCGGCTATAATTTGCTTATTCTTTCGCTAAATAAACTACGATGCAGGTATTTTTTAATGAAATATTTGATAAATAGATGTAGTTAGGTTAGGCATTTAATGTAATGCGTTCTGAGCGGCCTAATTTCCGTAATTCTTTGTTGTAGTTTCCATTAATTTTTTTTACTAAAGTACTATATTTTCATCATATTTCGGTGTATTTCATTGCAATTAACCTGACTTTAATTCTTGAGTGTGTACTAGCTGACAAGAAAGTACAAAAAAACATACTAGAACTAACCCATTTGTGTGAACTTTGTGTGTGCCAACATTTTTATTATTTATATTAGCAGCTTTGTCTCTTCTTGTCCATGCTGCTGTACCCATTTGCAGCCTGTTTATTACACTTTTCCAAATAGCTAAGTCATTCAACACAAAATTGTATTTAAACTAATAATTCTTTCAAAATCAAACCTTTAAATTTAGATCCTACTTCTGGTGAACTGATCTTTCTTGTTACCGGACAATGGCTAGCCTTATTCTTTCTATTATCAAGATTAACCTGGTTGTTAAGGCCTGGACTAATCCGATTCGCACTTCCTTTATAGCTAGATTTCTCAACAACACTGTTGCTCAGTCTCTTGATACTATCCTTCGAGTTCAGACAAGAACTTTTACGGAATTTCACCGGTTTATCGGGCTCAACCAGATTAGAATTGGAATCCCTTTTCAGGACTGAACTAGACAAACTCAAATTCCTCTTTGATTCCTCCTTGCTTCTTAAATAGGTACTTGAAACACTGACAGATTTATGAACCGGCAAATCACAAGATTGTTTACGAATTCTATGAGACTTCACCACGTCAGGAGGATTATCAATTCGCGACAATTCAGCAAAAGTAACAATATCAGCTAAGTCAGCCCTGAGCCAATCAGAATCCATACTAAGGGCGCTAGCCGGCACAAGCAATAACTGATCTTCATCCCCTTCATAATTACTCAACCCTTGCCGCCACAAGCATAAATTATTCACACTATCATCGTTATTCAGTTTATATAAAATACTACTATCACCTAAACATATCATACGACCACCGAACATTTTTTAAGACCATCCTAACCAGGCGATGGTATAAATTGCAATGCACTGCCAATCCAAAAGCCCACTTGTTCAATCGACGGACGAAGCTAATTTCACTAATATGCGCGTAATTACCCAAGACTACGGAATACAACACCTCGAGATACTAGCAAAAAATCATCAGTCTGGTGGAAACTACTGAGTGTACGACTGACTGAGTCGAGACTAAGAAAATTAGAAGAGAAAGTCCAAACGCTCCTCACTAATAGCGGCGCGCGATATACAATATACATGATGTAATCGGGTTGGATATTAATATCGAAATGGGATATTATTGAACCAAAATGAACTGTTGGCATCAATGAGCTTTAATCCTAATTTGCTCCCTATACGAAAGAAATAAGCACATACAAAACATGTGTTCACAAATTATAAATATATTTAAAAAGAGGTTCAAACCAGAGACGCACGCAAGGGGGGACACAGATCCACTCACCCCCCACCCCCAAAAAAGCCCTAAATTTTATCGAGATTTCTGGTCACTTCGTATTCAAATTATCGTATATAGTTAGTTTCTTTTCAATATTGTGCCTTCTGAATTTTTGTTTATTTTTACTCCCCTGCAGAAATTTCTGCGCAGGTTCCAAACACCTGTAGTGAAATAAGGAATGTATAAGCATCCTCTGTTGACCGTCCTCCAGCTTTAGAAAAAAAATCATCGGCCTGATGTAGAAACCGAATAGAGCAGTTTGTGGGCCTACCTTGTGTATTCCAGCACCTATGAAATTTTCCATCTAGAATTACCAATATAACCACGAAGCAATGAGGCATGATCATTTTATTATCTTTCTTTCAGAAAATTCGGTACTTATCGGTTAGCTGGAACACACGCGACAAGAACCGCATATAGAATCTCAAAGATCCTAATTAAACAGGTTTCCTCTGTCTAGTGAGGTATTGCTCACTCCGTAAACAAATATTTAAACTTTAGTGGTTGAAAGGGCAAAAAAGGTACCTAGGTTAGGTTACGTATTTAATATATGCTATGCTTTACAACCACCCCCCCCCCTAACGTACAAAAATATATAGCCCAAATTGGTTTCTAAACTATTATATTTTCATCGTATTTTGTTTTATTTCATTAGCATTAGCCAAACTTCACTTCTCGCGTGTGTTCCAGCTAAGCAACAAGTTCCGAAAATACATATATCTTGTGTTTGCGGGGAAATCTTAAGTTCTTAGATATTGGGAGAGTACTGGAATCTAGCGATTTCAGATTTGAGCTCAAAATAGAGCCCTACGCTGTAATGCATTCAGTGAAAGAGTTGAACCACCTTTCCTTCCACAAAATAAAACAGCCAAACTGCACGAACAATATAAGGAAAGGTACTTTCCCATTATATGGGCACTTCGGCTACAGACAGTCGAATGAATTCAGTGATGGAGACTCGTAAAGCCGGTAATTGTTATCTAAATTGATCGAAGAGCGTGGTTTCTCATTGAATTAACAATATTTAGGCTAAACTGTTGTTTTTTGGGGTTTAGGGGGAGAAAAAAGTACCTAGGTTAGGTTAGGTTACGTATTTAATATATGCAATGCTTTACCCCCCTCCCCTAATGAGCAAATATATAACCCAAATTTGTTTATAAACTGTTATATATACGTCCTATTTTATTTCATTAGCATTAACCATACTTGACTTTTTAGAAGTGCCCATATAATGGGAAAGTACCTAAGGAAATCGTAGAAACTTGAATATGAGGGAGGCAGCGAAAGGCCCCCCCCACCTATCGCAGTGGACCACGTGACGGGTACGCAGGCTTTGTTCGTCAAGACTTTTCGCCTGAGCAAGTCTGGCATAAAAACTAAATAAAAGTTACTTCTTACAACCGTTATAGCAATTCAGATTACTTTCAATGTCGCATACCACTAATCCGCATCATTGTCACCAGAAAATTAAAGCTGGTGAATTAATATACTCCCCTTTCCAGTTTTTAAAACAGAAATTCACAACCGTCAGCTGTGTTATTTTCATACTGATGGTCCCGCCCAGAGGGAGTAATTCATCAACTAATGTAAATATATGCTTCTATACATAACATTGGAAATACATTCTTACATGACACAAAAAAATGCGCCTCCCCAGTAATTTTCTCGTATTTTGGGTGTACATGGGGGGGGGGGGTATTCCCGGTGACAGCCCTAGCAATGATTCCGCCTTAACGGAAAATAATCGTTTGAAGTACATATTTTACCCTTGGACAAGGGCTAAGTGGCAAAATTACTAGTTAATACAAACTTTTACTTTTGAGTACACATATGCTGACTTAAATTGTGGTGAATAGATATCGCAAAGCCACTTCCATATTTACAATCACCGAAGAGGAAATATTGACCTGTTCCTATTTATGTTAAACTGACCACAATCAGGACTTCTTCAAATTATCATTTGTAAATAAAATTTCTAGATTACAAGTCTGATATTGAGGCTAAAAATTCCAATGACAACCAATTTAAAATGAACAAAGAGGCCGGCAATCTACAAACATCATTTAAATAATTTGATATATTTTGTTACGAAAATAAATATTGAAAATACAAAGTCCTAAGATCATAAAAGATTTGTTACAATTTTTGGATCTGAATCCAATTTGCTCGATTCTTACATATATTAAGTGTAAGTCAAACTACGGTACAGCACCTATACAATGAGGGCTTGGGAAAAACCATCATAAAAGATTTGTTACAATTTTTGGATCTGAATCCAATTTGCTCGATTCTTACATATATTAAGTGTAAGTCAAACTACGGTACAGCACCTATACAATGAGGGCTTGGGAAAAACCCATATTAGGGTTTTGAGTCAAGAATTGGGAGATCGAAAATAGAAATTCTTATTGAGCTACTGGAAGCGTGTTTTCTTTAGATTTCAAGGGGTTCAAACCCTCCACTTTAGGTCTGGTCCTAATTAAGGATGCCGGAAAGACAAGAACTCAGAGGGATACTGAGTCCAGATCCTCCTTCAAAATGTGTATTATTTCTCCATAATTTATTACGCATTCCGTACAATTGCCTGTTTGGATTTTTTCTTTCAAATTTGCCTCTTACCCCTGAACAAAAACCTGGGTGTGTTGCAAAAAAAAAACTTATCGCATGCTGACTAATGGTCTGCGTTGCACAGGTACCGATCTCCTGATTCAATACCCTCGGGCGGGAGTACAATGAGGGGTGAGGGACCAATCCTCCGACACTTCTCGTGCACCCCCCCCCCCAGATTTCTCCAGGTACACATTTAAAGTTGGGTCAACTCTGGCTGAGCCTACAGAGTCACACAACTGACCTCCGTTTCAAACCAAATAACCAGCGACGCCAGGCCTCGAACCCCTGGCCTCAAGTCTGGAGGGCTAACCACTCGGCTAGGACAACTCTAGTTGAGAGTGTCGGTCTAAATTTGAGAGAAGAGAATTTTGGGTGATTTCATTTTTCAACTTCTTCAACTTTCAATTTCTTTAAAAAAAAAAGGCAGTACTGTTCTAATATCTGGACAACACACGAGAATGCGACTCGAGAAAAGTAAAGATCAGATTAAATTACCCGGTAATTTCCTATCTGACGCTGTATAAACAAGGGGTTTCTCATTCCGGGAACTATATTTAAACTTTAGTATTTTGGGGTTAAGGGAAAAAAGGTACCTAGGTTAGGTTACGTATTTAATATAGGCTATGCTTTACCCCACCCCCCTAATGTGCAAATATATAGCCGAAATTTGTTTCTAAACTATTATATTTTATCCTATTGTGTTTCATTTCATTAGCATTAACCAAATTCACTTCTCGCGTGTTGCTCAGATATTAGATTAGTACCAAAAAGCTTCCCTTTCCCTGCGTTAAGATTTTGCATGGTAATGCATTAGAGTGACACATTCAAGAGGAGTCCTGAAACTTCTTGCCAAATTTATTTCTCACGATTCTATTCTTTCTCTTCTGTAATTCTATACGCTTCTTGTTCTCATAATTCTATTAAAATTTATTTCTATTCTTGTTTACTCTTTAATTGGCATCAAGCATCTTCAACTTGCGATGGACATGTCTTATTTACAAAAAAAGGATTTATCCAACGCTATCAATTGACAACTTTTAGGTTTCAACAGCAGTCATGGGTCAACATAGACGTAATTACTGAGGGGAGGGGATCAAAAGACCATAAATAGAATAGATTTTGGGCCAGGATTTTTCCGATACTCTTTGTGAAAGAGACAAGTTTTAAGAAACGGAGGGATTCTCCTCTCAGTGTACAGACAAGATGTATGGTAAGTGAACATATAGGACAAAATTGAAAAGAAATAAACCATCACTCATTTATTTTTTTAATCATAAACCACAAATTGATTTAATCAGCTTGTCTTTTAAACGATAGATACTTGGAATGAAAAAAAAAATCATCAGTTCTAAAATAGTTAAGCTCTATTGAACTTCAATCCAGTGGTTAAAAACTAAAAAAAAAAAATCAACGGTACAAAAGTCACTGACATGAAGAATGAATAAAGCCATATGTTCATCCAAGACCGTGTTTTATCAACAAAGCACAAAGCAAATTAACTATTATACCGGTGATTCTTGTCGGCCTGCGAACGATTTCAGTAACGGAACCAAAATCGGGTGTTGTGAGACTCAGAAATGGGCCAACTTGTTTGACATTAATCTATTTGAAACTTACAGCCGATAGTCCTTGGGCCAAGAGTAACCTAAAGTACCAACAATTTTTTTTTTTTGGGGGGGGGGGGTAAGGGTCCCCCGAGAATAGGGCCTGAAAAATGACCAAAAACTTTTTTTCGATCAGCTCAAAACACATAATCTGAAGTCCTTAGGCTAAGAGGATTCCGACGGAAAAGGATTAAGTGAAACAAATATTGGCTGCTAAACAAAACGGGACCCGAGAGAGCGTTAAACAGCTTTTATTTGAACGACTTGAAGCTTCATAGTGTATGCTCCTATGCCCTATCGAAAACAGTCCTAGTCTCGGGGGATAGGCTCCCAAAAATAGGTCCCAATTTTTTTTTCTTAACAGAAGATGAGCTTTTTAGGGAGACTGAAAAAACTATCAAGAAAATACGAGTAGGTGCTGCTCTTTATTTCTCACATAATGTCCCGACAAATTATACACATATATATAAGGGACTGAATAGATACTATATATAAGGGACTGAATTCTGACTTAGATATAGGTTGTGTGAAACCAAACTAACAATGCACATTCGATTGGAAATTGGAAGGATTTGTGCCCTTTTTAATAGTCGAAAGTGATTGGAAGCCAACTAACATCCCTTCCACGCCCATCATTTTATCAAACACATCCAATCAAAATTTTGAGGTAGCCATTTCGTTAAACGTAGTTGAAAGATCTAGAAATTATGCCTTTGAGGAGGACACTCTCCACAGTTCTCAGGGATAGGGTTGTACTTTATGCCCTGGGGGCATATAAGGTTTTTATAGAAAGCATTGTCGTAGAAACTTCAAAAAGGATTCATTCAATTGGGGATTGAGAGGTCTAGTGTCCTTATTAACAGTCAAAAACGAATGGAGGGCAGATGCCCCCTCCTCATGCCCGTTATTTCCCAAAACACTTCCGATCAACACTTTGATATTGTCATTTTGTTGAACGTAGTTGAAGGGACCAGAAATTATGTTTTTGAGCATGACACGCCCCCCCCCCCCATAGCCCTCAGGGCTAAGATTGTAAGTTATTCCCTGGGGGCATATAATATTTTTATAGAAAGCGTTGTCGTAAAAACTTCAAAAAGAGGTCATTGAATTGGAAATTGAGGAGGCTATTGTCCTTTTTAATAGTCGAAATTAATCGGAGGGAGTATCACCCCTGCCCCACGTCCTTCATTTCTCAAAATATTTCCTATCAACGTTTTACTTTACCCACATGGTTCAAAGTAGTTGAAAGGTAAAGAAACCATGTCTCTTAGGAGTACAACCCTCCCCCATAGCCTTCAGGACAAGGATCCTAAGTTATGCCCTTAGGGCATATAAGGTTTTTATAGAGTTTTGTCGTATAAGCTTCAAAAAGGGCTCATTCGATTGGAAATTGAGAGGACTAGTGCCTTTCTATTAGTCGAAAGTTATCAAAGGGCAAATACCCCCCTCCATGCTCCTCATTTCCCCAAACACTAACAATCAAAATTTTGAGATAGCCCTTTTGTTCAGCGTATCAGAAAGGTCTGGAGATTTTGTTTTTGAGGATAAAAAAATCCACCCTGCCCTCAGGGCAAGAGTTGTAAGTTATGCTTTGGGGACATATAAGGTTTTTTTATAGAAAGCGTGATCGTATAAATTTCGGGAGGGGCTCATTAGATTGGTAATCAGACACTCTAGTGCTCTTTTTAAGAGTCAAAGTGATCGTGGGGGAACAGCTACCCCTCTCCCCGTCTCCCACACACACGTCGTATTGTCCCGAAATACATTTAATAGAAATGTTGAGATAACCATTCTATTCAAAATAGTCTAAATATCATATAACAAGGCTTTTGGGGTTGAAACAAACCCCAGAGATTAGGGGCAAGGATTGTAAGTTATGCCCAGGGGGTATTTAAGGTTTTTATGGAAAGGATTGTTGTTTAACTTTCGAAGAGGCTCAGTCTTTCTCCCTGAAAAAGACTATCAAACAGTTCGTGGTAACGAACTGTAAGTAAGGAGCGACCCGGCTCATGGGTAACCGAAACTCTAAAAAACGGAATTTTGATACGAATAGATACATCAAAAGAATCAGATTTTAATGCTGATTTCAAATATATAAGTTTCATCAAGTTTAATTTTACCTATCAAAAGTTACGTGCCTGAGAAAATTAGGCTGATTTTCGAAAAAAGGGGGAAAAACCCCCTAAAATTTATAGAACCTTAATGAAAATCACACCATCATATTCAGCGTTTCAGCGAACCCTACTGTAGAGGTTTTAAGCTCCTATCTACAAAAATATGGGATTTTGCATTTTTTGCCGGAAGAAAGATCACGGATGCGTGTTTATTTTTTTTTCCAGGAGTGATCGTATCAACCCAGTGGTCCTAGAATATCATGGGAGGGCTCATCCGAACGAATATTAAAAGTTCTAGTGCTCTTTGTAAGTGACCAAAAAAATGGAGGGCAATTAGGCCTCCTCCCTCGCCCATTTTTTTTCCCAAAGTAACCCGATCAAAATTTTGAGATAGCCTTTTTGTTCAGCACGGTTGAAAATTTTATAACTATGTCTTTTAGGATGACTTAATCCCTCAAAGCCCCCAGGGGGAGGGCTGAAAGTTATGAACTTTACCCAATGTTAACAGATAGCATTGGTTATTGGGACCTGGCTCAATGGTAACCGAAACTCTAGAAAACGGTATTTTGATACAAATAGATACATCAAAAGAATCAAATTTTAATGCTGATTTCAAATATATAAGTTTCATCAAGTTTAATCTTACCCATCAAAAGTTACGCGCCTGAGAAAATTTGGCTGATATTCGAAAAAAGGTGGAAAGACCCTAAAAGTTATAAAACCTTAATGAAAATCACACCATCATATTCTACGTATCAGAGAACCCTACTGTAGAGGTTTCAAGCTCCTATCTGCAAAGATGTGGAATTTTACATTTTTTGCCAGAAGAAAGATCATGGATTCGTGTTTATTTTTTTTTTTACCAGGGGTGATCGTATCGACTCAGTGTTCATAGAATTTCCTAGGAGGGCTCATTGGACTGTAAATTAAAAGTTCTAGTGCCCTTTTTAAGTAACCAAAAAATGAAGGGCAAATAGGCCCCCTCCCACGCTCATTTTTTCCCCAAAGTCGCCTGATCAAAATTTTGAGACAGCCATTTTGTTCAGCATGTTCAAAAATATTATAAGTATGTCTTTTAGGATGACTTAATCCCTCGAAGTTTCCGGGAGGAGGTCTGAAAATTATGAAATTTTTCCAATGTTAACATATAGTATTGGTTATTGGGAAGTATACAGTACAGACGTTTTCAGGGGAGATTTTTCCTGGTAGTGGGGGGCGGGTCGGGGGTTATGTGGGAGGATCTTTCCATGAAGGAAGTTTTCATGGGGGAAGGGACATTGCTATGAAGGGGACGCCCAGCATTATTTTAAAAAAGATCAGAAATTAAATATAAAAAAACAAGTTTTTCAACTGCAACAGCAGCAAGATCAAAGCTTTAAACGAACAGAAAATATTACATATAAGATTGGGTTCACCCCCTAGTCAATACCTCACTCTTTAAGCCAGAGATTTTTTTAGTACTTTCATAAGAGCTATTTATTCTAATTAACGGCCTTTGTGATTAAGCGGTCAGTTTTAAAGAATTGGAACAAAATTCGAACTTTCGCTTAAAGAGCAAGGTAATGACTATGGGGAGAACCCCCTAATATACGTATTAAAAATTTATGAATATAGAAGTTCGTTACGTAAATTAATTCGTAAGTTACGTATATTTATTACTAATAAAAACGTTCGTAAATAAAATGAAACAAGTTTCGAGAAAGCCATTTAACCAAATAAAAGTAAATTAATATGAAAATTTTGTTTTAATTATTCATGTACTGTAAGCCAAGATCAATACCTGCATTTATTCAAAAACGTTCAAAAATTAAATAAAAAAAACAAGTTTTTTAACTGAAAGTAAGGAGCGACATTAAAACTTAAAACGAACAGAAATTATTCCGTATATGAAAGGGCTGTCCCCTCCTCAACACCTTGCTCTTTACGCTAATGTTTGACTTTCTCACAACTCTATTTTTTTTTAACAATGAAAAGCTTTAGCGTAAAGAGCAAGGCGTTGAGGAGGGGACAGCCCCTTTCATATAAAGAACAATCTCTGTTCGTTTTAAGTTTTAATGTCGCTCCTTACTTTCAGTTAAAACAACTTGTTTTTTTTTATTTAAATGTCAATATAAAACGAACAGAAATTAATTAAAAAAAACTTTTTCCACAGAATAAGTTTTTCAAAAAAACGGTAAAGAGCTCCATGAAACCAAAAATGAACAAAAATAGAATCAAATAATCTACCAAGCATATAACTTCCACAAATCAGGATCAATAAATAAATGAAACCAAAAACATACAGAAATTAAAATAAATAACAGAGTCAAGTTCAACACAGGCAGATATTGATATGAATAAGTTCCAAAACCCCATGCGTTCTAAAAGTCAGAATATAATTTTCACTTTACTGAAAAAAATTCTTTTAAATGTTTTCGCTTTTATAACTTTAAGAGATCAAAAATTAATTAAAATTTAAAGGATTAAATATGAGCATATGTATATTAAACTGGCAATGCACATTTTTATCATTAATTTCATTTGAATTTTTGTTCAGTAAAGTACAAATTATATTCTGGCTTTTAGAAAGCATGGGATATATATAGAAACTTGGAATTAACACGAAAAATCCAAACTGTTATAAATGACAAGACAAATTATTATAATTATTATAGTACAATAAATTGAGCATATATTAAAAAAAATTCATAAAAAAGTAAAGGGTGAAGTTAAAACTTAAAGCTAAAAAAAAAAACTCAACAGCATAAAATGAGTAAATCGGAATTTTAATTTGTAAACTGTTTCTGAAATTTGTTTCCGAAACTCAGCTATTACTAAACGATCACTCATTACTTCCTGTTCATTACAAGGAACAATTTGACACAAAAATAGATTGAAGAAAAAAGAGTGAACCTGAAGTTGTTTGAAAATGTTATTGGTTAGCTGTTAATTTCCAAAACTTAACCAAAAAACATTTTTACTGGCAATAGATTATTGAATAATCAGATTATTAGATGCAAAGGGGAATTAGGGAGTGTCGGAAGCACTTTAGTCTCACAGTCAAAGCACACAGTAACAAGTTAAAAATTCTTCAATAATTCTGGTTCGCAAAAGGTGCAATAGCCTACCTTTCTGAGAAGTTGGCAATGAGTGGAGTTGAGGGTGGAGAGTTGGAAGGATCGGGAAGGGACTTTAAGGTGCCTATTTTTGGCCTCCAGGTGTTTTTTAACTAATTAGGTCTTGGACAGTTTTAGCACATCAATTATCCAATTTTCGGTACTATCCCATTATCCAGGGCTCTCGGGTTAATCACTAAAGACTAGGCAATGATAAAACCCATTTTTGACGTCTTAACTATTATAGAGCAGGTACTGATAGCAAGATTTTCATTGCGTATACGATATTAAACTGTGTTTTTGGGGGTTTAGGGGGGAAAGGTAGATTAGGTTAGGTTACGTATTTAATATATGCAACGCTTTACCCCACCCCCACCCCTCTAATGTGCAAATACATATCCCAAATTTGTTTATAAACTATTATATATTCATCCTATTTTATTTTATTTCATTAGCATTAACCAAACTTGACTTTTTAGAGAGGGCCGGATAATGGGATAGTACCCAATTTTCTTGTGCACCACAACAAAATAGTTGTTGATCCCTTAAAATTTTCCGAAACTTGTACCTTATAGCCCAGTTTTTCATGACAAATTTGACCCAACATACATTCATCATCATTTAAGGAGTTTGGATCAGCGTTAAAAAGAAAATTGTATCTCTTCTAGTTTAAAAGCTGATTTTCTTGCCATGGGCAAGCTTTTCAACATTACTACCAAGAAAGGAGGAAAGGGAACCCTCCGATTGCCCACTAAAATTAAAGAAGCAATTCAGACCAAGGGGCATATGATATCATTCTTCTCGTGAGAGCTGCCAAGAAACTTCTAATTAGGGGAAGGAGGGGGCAAGTGTTACCTAGAACTCTTTCTACCCAGACTTAAATGGGCATATTTCTCACTTGTCATTTTTACACACTTCCGTTTCCCACTGGGTATCATTCCCGTCTTCCAGGTGCCCCCACAATGCATCTATGATTCCTTTGCCTCAGTCCCAAACATAGACAACGAAATTACGAAGTTAACTGGGATTATAAACAGAATGCAGAACTAGATGGCAGCACTTTTGGAGTTGTGGGAATAGGCTCATCCACTTATGATTCTAAGAAAATATAATGGCAACGGAAACAGGGAATCATTCCACAGCTTAAACACATTTAGACTTGAGTCCAACTTTAGTTTTAACCTGTTGCTCAAATAAACAGAGATTTGGCAGAAAAGTTTCAGATAGTCTTGTTTGACAGGGACAAGAAGTTTTATACTTTATGTCCAGGCTCAAGGACAAACAACACCAGTTCTTTTAGATTGCAGGCAAGAATTATGCAAGATTTTCCAAAATACAATAAAGCTATGGATGTTAGACCCTTAAGATTTTCTTACAATGGACTAAAATTGGCAGCATAAATAAGACAAAAGCAAAGTGCTGCTCCTGCATCCTGCACCACAATTGCATATGCAACTACAACAATCTTGGGATTTCAGGATAGAAAGGAAAAAGCACCCCCCCCCCCGCTGCTCACGGGCCATGACAAGACTATTATGAAAATGTAATTCTTTCCAGAAGTTTAAAAACTATACAGGTAATAGAATGAGACGACCTTAAAGTTAAATAACTTTTCAAAAATAAAAAAATGTCTCTTGTACTCAAGGGCTTTAGAAGACAATTAATCCTAATGTGTGCTTCAAAGACATTAGATTAAACTGGGCAACAAAATTTAATTGTTATTTTATTAAATACTGATGAGCATTTACCCTATAAATAATAGTTTACTTTTAACCATCTATAAGCAACAAGACAAAAGTGAAGCAATGAATTACAAGAAGAAAAGAGACCAAAATAAGACAAAAACAATTAAGTAAAAGAATGGTTTCCAAACTACGGCCCGCGAGGTTCTCTCATTCAGTCCCTGGATACCTTTTAATTGCCAAAAAAGAAGGTACTATGTCATTTCACTCACTGTTCAAAGTTAATGAAATAATTTAATGACATCTATTGGAATGGTTTTCAAATGGTTTGCTACTTGTTCAGGACTTAATTAGTTTTAGTTTGTTCACAGTTTGTCAGTTGTGATTGACTACTGCAATAAGGTTTTGGTTATCAGTTGGCATCCAACTGTGTAATAGTATGTATATTTGTTATAATTATATATATATATATATATATATATATATATATATATATATATATATATATATATATATATATATATATATATATATATATATATCATGGGCACTACACTTGCAATAAGCGACAGCAAAAACTAACTTATGTCTTGGCATGCTGAAATACTCAATCCCTATCCATCCCCATGTTGTCTTACTGACAATTTAAAAGGGAGTTTCTGGGCCATTTTGGTGTTCATCTGACCTCCTGCTGCTACCAGCACAACAACAGACTAATTGAAGGGGCAATCAAATGCCCATCAGGCTTGCAAGAAAAAATATGGCATATGACAGGAGACTACAAAATCTAAAACTTCTCAAGGCCAGAACATAATTTGCACTTTACTGAAAAAAAAAAATGAATGTGCATTGACAGTTTATTCCACATATGCGGATATTTATTCCTTACAATGTTAATAATACTTGATTTATTAAAGTTATAAAAATGAAAACAAAAAAAAAATCAGTAAAATGCAAATTATGTTCTGCGCTTGGGAAGCCATAGAGGTTTTGAGCCCTTCTCATGTTAATTCATGCTCATTTGAGTTTGACTCAGTTATTTATTGTAATTTCTGTTTGTTTTGGGTTTCATTTATTTTTCGATACTGATTTGTGGTAGTTTTACGCTTGGTAAATTATTTGACTTTAATTTTGCTCATTTTTGGTTTAATGGAGTTCTTTACTTTTCTTTGAAAAAACTTATTTTTTTGGAAACATATTTTTTTGGAAGTTTTACGCTTAGTAGATCATTTGATTCTATTTTTGCTCATTTTTGGTTTAATGGAGTTCTTAACTTCCCATTGAAAAACTTGTTTTGTTGAAAAGTTTTTTTAAATCAATTTCTATTCGTTTTAAATTGATATAGGCTAGTCTTTTTCAGGGAAAAAGAATATAATAGTTTAAATCTTGTCGGTTTTCTTTAAGAATTTATACTTTGACCTTCTATTTGTATGCTGGAGAAACTTTTTCAAAATTTTTAACAATGTGTACCCTTTTAAAAATCTGGACATAAACAGCAGTATTTAATTTAGTTTTATACCTCCTCTAGTTGACATGAAAAATAAAACTTAATACCATTTGCAAACAAATTCTATCTATGCTCTTTGACAGCTTTAGCATTTAGTAGCAGTATGTTCATAGCATCTTCGTTTTTTTTTCAACATCCCCTTCAACACATGATAAATTTTTCAACTTAATACCATAAACAGGTCCCAAAGCATTGCTTATATGTCCTCTTGACAACCTATGTGGGCATAGAGTGCTTTAGTTTATTTCGGTACAGTTTCAATATTGCCCAAAATTTTCGTCTTAATACCCTTAAATTATTTAGTGTATTAATTAGTTGCACTGTTAGTGTTGTATTAATAGTATTAGTAACAGCTGTAGTAGCATGTGCATATTGCCTTTTGGTCAGTTGAACATCGCTTTTATGATGCCCCAGAAGTTTCACCTTGACACGGTAAGCTGTTCCCAAAATATTATTGATGAGGGCTTTTGACACCCTTTACACCTTAATACTCTAAGCTTTACAAGCTGTTGCAGTAGAAATAGTAGTTGGAGTAGTTTAGCAGCAGCAGAAGCATTAGTAAAAGTAGCAGTTGTAGTAGTGTTAGTGGTGACATGCATGTATTACCTTTTTATCAATTAACCTTCTCCTTAAGTATACTATGAAAGTTCTAACTTAATATCCATATCTATTCTTGAGATACGCCCTTTTGACAATCTGCATACGCATAGTTTGTTTTGATTTAGTTTAAATTCCCCTTCAATATTCTGTCAAATTCTCACCTTCATGTGTAAAGCCTTAATTGTATTAGGAACATAGCAGTAGGAACAGTAGTAGCAGTAATGGTGTATTATTATTAGTAGTAACAGCAGTAGTAGCAGTTACATTTTGCCTTTTGGTCAACTGAACATCCTGGCCTGCTCATGATATCCCAGAAGTTTCCTCTTGATACAATAAGCCGTTCCAAAAATATTGTTGATACACCCGTATGAGCAATGTGTATAGACGTAGTATGTTTTGATTTAGTTCAACTTTCCTCAACGTCCATCATCAACTTTCCTTTCAACTAGTTCAACGTTTCCTCAGATATTTTTTTTCAATATCTTCAGTAGTAGTTTTAGTGATATTAGTGGTAGAAGTAATAATAGTTGAGATAGCAGTAGAAGCAGTAGTAGTTATAGTAGTAGTAGCATGCAAATATGGCTCTTTGGTCAATTGATCATTTCCATAATAATTTCCTGAAAGTCCCAAATTAATATACTCAGTTACATCCTTTTGACAACCCATATACACATAACATGTTTTGATTTAGTTCAAAACTTCCCTCAATATTCCATGAAAGACTCATCTTAATGCCCTTCAGATTTCGAGAAAGTAGAAGTCAAACATGCATACCTTTTCTCAATAACATATACTATATGTAAACAATGAACAAATTGCCTAACTAACAGCCCTTGCCCTGAGACTTCAGGAGGAGGGGATGACATCCCCAAACGCATAATTACTGAAGCTTTTGAAAATGCTGAAAAAACTGATGTCTCAAAACTTAGTTTTGATGTTTGTTTTGGGAGATAATGGGCGTGGGAGGGATTGCTCTCAAATTACTTTGACCCTTAAAGAGGGCACTATTGAAATTTCCAATTTCAAATCAAGTGGGACCCATCTGAATTTCATACAACCGCCCATTCCATAAAAACCATATATGGCCCCCAGGGCATAACAAAGTCCTTTTCCCAGGGATCTGGGGGTTGTGTCAACCCTGGAGGCATTGTTATATGTTCTTGGAACTATATTAAACAAAATGGCCATTGCACAATTTCAATCAGATGCGTTTGGGAGGGGCAGTTGGGAAGGGGCTAGTCTATCACTTTTGACTCTAAAAAGGGAACTAGAACTTCAAATTCCAACCAAATGAGCCACCTCTAAAGTTTAAAAACCACCCCTTCCATAAGAACCTTAAATGCCCCAGGGGCATAACTTACAACCACTGCCCTAAGGCTGTGGTGGCTTGAATCAACCCCAAAAGCCTTGTTACCGGATCTTTGGACTATTTTAAATAAAACGACTGTCTCAAAGTTTCTATTGGATGCATCTCGGGAAAACACAACGTGTGTGTGTGAGGCAGGGGGGTAGCTGTGATATGATCACATTGACTCCAAAAAATGGCACGGGAACTTCTCATTACAAATCCAATGAGTCCCCTCCAAAGCATATAAGACCACCCTCTAAATCACTTTTGACTCCTAAAAAGGACACTATAACTTTCAATTTCAAAATCAAATGAGCCCATCTGAAATTTAAACAACCGCCCATTCCATAAAAATCTTATATACCCCCAGGGCATAACTCACAACTTTAATCTCCAGTGCACTGGGGGGTTCTGTCAACCCTAGAGGCATTTCTATATGTTTTTTGTACTACTTTGAACAAAATCGCCATTTCACAATTTTAATTAGATGCGTCTGGTGAAAAGAGGGGTTGTTGGGGGGACAACCTACTAGTTACCCTCCATCACTTTTGACTTTTAAAAGGGAAAACTGTCAACCAAATGTGCCTCCTCTAAAGTTAAGCAACCATCCCTACCATAAAAACCTTAAATACCCCCCAGGGCATAAATTATAACCCTTGCCCCTAGGCTCCAGTAGTTTGTATCAACCCCAGAAGCCTTGTTATATGATCTTTTGACTATTTTGAACAAAATGACTGCCTCCAAATTTCTTCTGAATGCTTTACGGGAAAACAAGATGTGTGGAGGGCGCTGCGGTAACTGCACTCTGATCACTTTTACTCAAAAAGGGCACTAGAAATTCTGATTACCAATTCAATGAGTCCCCTCCGAAGTATATACGACCAGCCTTTCTATAAAAACTCTATGTGCCCCCAGGTCATAACTTACAACCCTATCCCCCGGGGTGCTCGGGGGTTGTGTCAATCCTAAAGTATTTTGTTTTTTTTACTATTTTGAACAAAATCGCTATCTCACAATTTCAATCAGATGCATTGTTGAGGGGGGGGATAATTGCCCTCCATCACTTTTGAATCTTAAAAGGGAACTAGAACTTCCAATTTTCAAGAAATTGAGCCTCCTCTAAAGTTAAACAACCATCCCTTCCATAAAAACCTTAAATACCCCCTGAGCAACAACCTAGTGAGGGTTGTAATTAATTTCTGTTCGTTTTATATTGACATAGTCTTTTTCAGGGAGAAAGACTGAGCCTCTTCTAAAGATAAACAACCATCCCTTCCATAAAAACCTTCAATACCCCCTGGGCATAACTTACAACCCTCACCCCCGGGCTTTGGTAGTTTGTATCAACCCCAAAAGCCTTGTTATAATCTTAGGACTATTTTGAATACAATGACTGTCTCAAAATTTATATTGGATACATTTCAGGAAAACATGACGTGTGGAGGCTGGGTGGGGGTTAGCTGCACTCTGATCACTTTTACTCTTAAAAATCGCAATAGAAATTCTGATTACCAATCTAATATGTCTTCTACAAAGTATATACAACCATCCTTTCTATTAAACCCTTATATGCTCCCAGGGCATATAAGCCCTTGCCCTGAGAGCTATGAGGGCAGGGGTGTTTTATTCAAAGACATGATTTCCAGACCCTTCAACTATGATGAACAAAATTGCTATCTCCAAATTTCGATTTGATGTCTTTGGGGAAATGATGGGTGTGTGTGTGGGGGGGGGGGGCTTGTTGCTCTCAAATCACTTTTGACTCTTGAAAAGGACGGAGTTGTGTCAACCCTAGAGGCATTGTTATGTTCTTTGGACTATTCTGAACAAAATCGCTATCTCACAACTTCAATCAGATTTGTTTGATGAAAAGAGGGGTAGTTGGAAGGGGGGGGCTAGTTGCCCTTCATCACTTTTGAATCTTAAAGGGAACTAGAACTTCCAATTTTCAACATAATGAGCATACTCAAGGTTTATAAAACCATCACTTCCATAAAAATCTTTAAATACCCCTTGCCCATATCTTACAACCCTTGCCCCCAGGCTCTGGGGGTTTGTTTCGACCCTAAAAGCCTCTATATATGCCATTTCTACTATTTTGAATAATATAGGTATCTTAAAATTGACACCAGGAACAGAAAAAAGAGGCCTAAAGAGGGCAGAAACAGAAAAAAGGAATACTGAAAGCTGTACACAAAGAATCACAATCAGGTGGATTATTACACAAAATATAAACAGGCGAATAACCAACTCAGAAGTCTTACTAGAAACACCAAAAAATATGAGGAATCAGTAGCAATTTCAACAAAATCTAACCCCAAGAAACTTTGAAGGTATGCATCATCTCATATCCCATGTAGGTATTCTGTCACCCAACTTGTACTAGATGGCACAAAAATCTGTGACAGAAGGGAGATAGTTAATGCATTAAATAAGCAGTCCATCTCAGTATTTACTATCCCTGATAAGGCTCCAATTCCAGATCCCCTAGGGTATGAAATTTTAAAAGATATGGCTCCCATTAACATTACAGAAGTGATGTAGAAACCTTATTGAAGGAGATTAGCCCAAATAAATCTACAGGACCAGATGGAGTACCTCCTCCCCCCTGGTTACTAAATAAGACATATGAAGTGTCGTCTTATCCCCTGACTCTACTATTCCAAGTCCCTAATTACTAAATATAATCCACAAGATTGGAAGGACGCTTACATCACACCTGTACACAAAGGGGGCAATAGAGATGAAGCTAACAAATATTGACCAATTAGTCTTACATCAGCAATTGAGAAACTAATAAAAGGTATAGTCAATTCAGCCTTTAGGGTTCATTTAAATACTAACAGTCTACTACTGCCAAATCAACATGAAATTTGTTCCAACCAATCAGTTGACACTAACCTTATTGATACATACAAGCATGTCACAAAACATAAGGATGAGGGATCTCCTGTTGACATGATTTTACTAGATATAGCCAAAGCATTCAATAAAGAATGTCACAAGAGACTAAATTCTAAACTTGGCACAATGGGCATCCACAATGATGTTGTCAACTGGGCAATGCAGTTTCTTACCAATAGAAAGCAGGTGGTAAGGGTATTTAGAGTCAGCAGATAAATCTTCTTCTCAGAATCAGCAGATGTAGAAAATTGAGTGTCCCAAAGAACAGTTTTTGGTCCAACCTTATTTAATATTTTCATAAACAATTCACCTTCAAGCATAGAAAATTTGCTTGTAAGTGGATTATTCCAAATATAATTGGTCCTATCCATAACCCACATAGTGCCATAGCTGATCTTGAGGCATTCTCAAAGTTGGCACAATCCCTGTGGCTTGAATTTAATATCAGAAATGCAGTCATTGTTTTTGGAGCAAACAACCCATTCACTTTGGGCCAGTATTTTATGGAATCCAGCAATGGTTCAAAACAGCCATTCATATGCCATCATAGCAAAATAGATCTGGGAGTCTTGGTCAATGAGAAGCTCAAGTTTAATCTTCATTCTCAGTTTGCTGTACCCAATGCCAACCAAACTCTTTGTTTAATAAAAAAAAGTTCAGCAGCTGATCTCCAGCTGTGATCAACAGGCTTTTAATGGGCCTAATCAGACCAAACTTAGCATTTTGGATGTGTTGCAACTCCAGTCAATTAGGGTGAGATATTGTTCACAGGACTTGTCCTTATTGCTGGCAAGTGTGACTTAAGGTAAGATAATATCAATTCCAGAATCAGTACAGCAATGTGCAACTAAATGCATAAAGGGGTTTCAACATCTTCCATATCCTATCCAATTACATAAGCTCAAATTACCATCTTTCACATATAATTGTCGGTAAGGAGATGTATTAATGATGCACAAGTTAGTCTGTGACCCAGAGTGTCATTCCCAACCTGTTCCAGATAATCAGTTTGCCAAATACAAGAGGCCAGCCCTTGAAGCTTTACCAAAAATAAACTCATACTAGGCTGCAAAACCAATTCTTTTCTCATTGACTGGTGTTTACAAGACTTGTCCTTATTGCTGGCAAGTGCAATTTGAGGTAATTTAAGTGTGAAATAAATGTAGCCTACAGATCAAATAAAGCACAAAGAAAGTTTTCTGAACCTTATATTTTTGCTTATTCCTGATTTATAAGATTTGAAATATTTGAATATCTGTTTCTTAAATTAATGGGAAATCTTTGAAATGGTTTAAAACTAGTGTTGTTAAATGACTATAAAATAGAAACCTGATAAGTAAAATTAGTAAAATAAGGTGCTCCCAAGTAAACATAGGGTAAAATTGGTTTTTTAGAGTTACCTCATAGCTACAAGATCAGTTGATTTTAGTCTATCATTTTTTCAGCTTTTAATGCAGCCTTTTAATGATTTTGATTCCCCTGGCTCTAAAAAAGGTAATGCAAAGGTCTTCTTCAGAGTTTTTTCAATTTAATTAAAAGTCCAGTTTTTGACTTTGGTAATCTTGTCCTTAGTGTAATACCAAAATGCTTTGACAGTGCCTAATTTTGGACAAATATTTTGTAAAAATAAACTTCAAAACTTCATTTATTTTTCTGGTTCTTGATTTGTCACAGTTGAATTAACTTATGGGTATACAAGTTAAAACAAGATTGATATATTGACAAAATGAATGTGAAATATATATTTTGGGCTACAAATTTGTACATTAGGGTTGATGGGAATTAAGTATAGCAGAGCTACATGCAAAATGTTTTACTATAATTACTGTGCTCATTATGAAGTAAGAATTGTTTTCTTCACATTTTCATAAAAGGTGTTGTTGTAGAAACTTCAAAAAAGGCTCATTTGGATGGAAATTCAAAGTGCTAGTGCCCTTTTTAATAGTCGAATGTGATTGGAGGGCAACTAGCCCCCCCATGCCCATCATTCCCCCTAACATATCCAATCAAAATTTTGAGATAGCCATTTTGTTCAGCATAGTTGATTTCAAGATAGAAAATATGTTTTTGAGGAGGACACACCACCCAAAACCCTTGGGGCAAGGGTTTTAAGTTATGCCCTGAGGGCATATGAGAATACTCTTGGCACAATGTATTATTTATTGTTTTTTTCCCTTTAGAGCAGGGCACTTAGTATCAAAAAAGTTGTTGTAGAAACTTCGAAAAGGGCTCATTTAATTGAAAATTGGAGTGACTTGTCCCCTTTTTAATAGTCAAAAGGAATTAGATGTAACTAACACTTCTTCAATGCACCCCATTTCCACAAACACATCCAATAAAAATTTTGAAATAGCCATTTTGTTCAGCGTAGTTGATTTCCAGAAAGAAATTATGTTTTTGAGGAGGACACCCCCCCACAGCTTTCAGGGTTGTAAGTTATGCCCTGGGGGCATATAAGGTTTTTTTATAGAAGGCGTTGTTGTAGAAACTTCAAAAAAGGCTCATTCGATTGGAAATTCAAAGGGCTAGTGCCCTTTTTCATAGTTGAAAGTGATTGAAGGGCAACTAGCCCCCCCTACGCCCATCATTCACCCAAACACATCCAATCAAAATTTTGAGAAAGCCATTATCTTCAGCATAGTTGATTTCCAGATAGAAAATATGCTTTTGAGGAGGACACACCCCCACAACCCTGGGGGCAAGGGATTTAAGTTATGCCCTGAGGGCACATAAGAAAAATGTTGGCACAATGTATTATTTATTATTTTTTTTCCTTTAGAGCAGGGCACTTTGTATCAAATAAGTTGTTGTAGAAACTTCAAAAAGGGCTCATTCAATTGGAAATTGGAGTGGCTTGTGTCCTTTTTAACAGTTGAAAGTGATTGGAAGGCAAATAACACCCCTTCCACACCCACCATTTCCAAAAACACATCCAATCAAAATTTTGAGATAGCCATTTTCTTCACCATAGTTGATTTCCAGATAGAAAATATGTTTTTGAGGAGGACACTCTCCCACAACTCTCAGGGCAAGGGATTTAAGTTATATCCTGAGGGCATATAAGAACAATGTTGGCACAATGTATTATTTATTTTTTTTTTCCTTTAGAGCAGAGCACCTTGTATCAAAGAAGTTGTCATAGAAACTTCAAAAAGGGCTCAATCAATTAGAAATTGAAGTGGCTTGTGCCCTTTTTAATAGTCAAAAGCAATTGGAAAGCAACTAACACCCCATCCATGCCCACCATTTCCCATAAGACATGCAATCAAAATTTTGAGATAGCCATATTGTTCAGCGTAGTTTTTTTCAAGATAGAAATTAGGTCTTTGAGGAGGACACTCCCCCAAAGCCTTCCGGGCAAGGGTTGTAAGTTATGCCCTGTGGGCATATAAGGTTTTTATAGAAGGTCTAGTCTTGAAAACTTTAAAAAACGATCATTCGATTGGAAATTTAAAGCAGTAGCGTATCCGAGAGGGGGCGGAGCGGCCGGGCCCCCCGAAATTTCTTTTCTTCTTTTTTTTTAAGTGCCAATATAGTAAGTTCCAAAATATTCATGCTTTTAAGTTATTTGCAACACCCATTCTTTTTTTCATTTCTTGTTAAATTGCTATCCATTTCTCCAGCAAGCTTATATCATTATATTATCATCAAACGTGCTATTGCCTCCTGTAATCAAACAAGATGTCAAGAAATTTGTCTCACTATTTAACCCCTGCAGCTATAAGCACTGGCTTCTCTGCAATGAATGAATTGCGTAAGGAATTGGACTAAGAGGCGATAGCTCATTCAAAGTTTCAAATGCTGCTATAATTCCAGTGTAAACTATGCATTGAAACAGAAAGGTCACATGAGAGGAAAGAAAGAAAATTACCTTAAATTGCATGTCCAGCGAGATAAGGTGGTGTTGAGCCTCCTATAGAAATCTTGCTAGTGGTGTTTCAAGGTTATGATTTGACATCCCAGTTCAGCATTGGCCCAGTCTTGATCAACTCCTTTCTTGAAGGCATCTAGAGTTTTAGATTGGACGGTGGCTTCGGATAGGCTGTTCCAGAGTGAGACAGAATGGACTGAAAAGAACTGTTGGCGCTCTTGCTTGATGCAACGGGGGGCCTGCAGCTTCTTGGTGTGTCCTCTTTTGGTAGTTGAGAAGGACAGGGAAAAGACATGACTTAATAGGTCATTTTCTAGCAACTTACGAGTTGCTATTACGTCTCCTCATTTCCTACAGTATACTAAGGTAGGGAGTTTGAGTAAGGTGAGACGTTCCTTGGAAGATTTGTCTTGGAATGCAGAGATAAGGTTAGTTGCTCTTCTTTGGACACTCTCAAGTACTTTCACATCCATCTTATAGTAGGGAGAGGCTAGGGTCATGCCAAATTCCAGGTGAGGACGGACCATGGCTTTGTACAGTTTCGTAATCACTCCCAACTTCCTGGTGGTAAATGTTTGCTTTATGAGGCCAAGGGCTTGGTTTGCTTTTACAACTTGAGCTTGTGTGCAGCAGTGAAACTTCAGCTCATTGTCAACAATAACCCCCAGGTCCTTCTCCTCATTGACTGCCTCAAGCTGGGCGTCTCCTATGTGATATGCAAGTTTTGGATTATTGTGTCCAAGATGTAGAACTTTACATTTTAAGGCATTGAACTGTAGACACCAATCCAATGACCATCTAGATAGTCTGTCCAGATCTTCTTGCATAGTTGACAGATTTAGGTTGTTCTGGGCCAGTCCTAGGAACTTGCAGTCATTAGCATATAGCATCAAAGTATTCTTCAGGTTTGTTGTCCAGTTATACATGCTGACAAGCCTAATTAGTTCTTGTAGTCAGATACTAATATGAAACTTGTGCTTTAATTGAAGAGCGGTTTCTTGGGTTTTCTGTTTGCAGAAATCTCACCAGCTCTGCAGTAGCAGAACAAATCATCAGCCAATGCATTGCATTTGCCTTAAAAATGGAGAAATTTATGGGGGTTGGTTTTGATGGGGCCAGCAACATGTCAGGCTGCTATTCTGGTGCATAGGCAGAAATTCGGAAAAAATATCTGCATGTGATCTACACCCACTGTGCATTGCACAGCTTAAATTTGGCTTTACATAAAACTAGTAGGGTAGGACTTGTTAGGTCAACCTTTGCTACTATACAGCAGATTATATCATTTTTATCATCCTCACAAAAAAGAACAAATATGTTTGGAGAAGTGGTTGCTGTTTTTGTCCTGATAGTCCTGTGAGGAAGCTTGTGAAGTTGTGCAAAACAAGATGGGTGGAGTGTCATGATTGCATTTAAGCTTTTATGTCTTTGTATTGTGCAATTATTTCCATACTTGAGGAAATAGTTGGTAGCATATGGTGCAATACGGAAGTTATTTCAAAAGTGAATGCATTGGTTTCAGCAGCAACTAAATTTAGTTTTATGTTGATGATGGCTATGCTAGAGTTTGTAGGTCCCATAATGCTCTCTGTCTCTAAGGTGCTGCAAGCTGAAGATTTAGACTTAGTTGAGTGCTGTTGGCATATTAAGCTATGTTCTGATACTTTGCTGCAGTCAAAACAAAATAATTTTGAAAAATTTTTTCAGAAAGCCTATGAGCTTGCACAAGAGTTAAATGTGGCTCCAGCTGTTCCATGGTATATCTGCTGAAAGTCCATCAACAATAATAAGTCCATCAAGGTTTTTTTATCACGAGTCACTGTTTGAACCTTACTTTGCTTCACTTATTGAAGAACTTGATCAAAGATATTTGTGCCATTAGGAGGCATCTTTCAAAATCGGAAGGCTTTTGCCAGCTAACAGCAAGTCATTAAATATTAATGAATTTATGAACACTGTTGCTGTTTACAAGGGATTTCACAGGGGTAGATGTGTGCTCGAATGTGAGTTAGTCCTTTGGAAACAGAAGTGGCTCAGAATGTCTGAGAAACCATCAACTGTTGCTTTGACTCTTGCATCATGCAATGCAAAATTTTTCCCATGCATTCAAAGGCTTTTGATGATTTTTCAGACATTACCAGTGACTACTGCTTCTGCTGAGAGAAGCTTTAGCTGTCTTAAGCAATTAAAAACCTATCTGCAGAGCTCAACGGGCAAGGAGCATCTGAACAGACTAGCTCAAATGACCCTGAACCACAATATCCAGGTTGATGCTGACCAAGTTTTTGATCAATTTGCAGCCATAAAAGACTGCAGCTGTTACTGTGAGAGGTTAGGTTGTCTATTGTTGCTTGTTTCTCTAAGTGCAGTTGATTCTGTTTTTTAAACTTTAATTGTGCTTCATCCTCTGTAAACAATATTAATATCAAAACATTTCTTGCTTTCATGGCTCCTATATTAGGTAGACCCTCCAAAACCAAATTCTGGGCAATTGTCTTTGATATAACATTATTTTTTATTTATTTGGTTCTCTAAAACAAGGGTCCCATAGGCAAATATAAGGAATAATGCACTTCTTTTTTTTATATTTTCTAAATTTTGCTGCTTCATGGCAGTTCCAAGATATCTACTCGCCCAAAATAGAAACTCTCACTGCTTCTAACTTTTTTTTAATTCTGACTTTGTTGGCAAAATTTTGTCATCCACTCTCAAACAAAAAAAGTCTACAAGTAGAAATACTCATGACAAGTGTGTACTTTTCATTTCTTTACCTATTACCTAGCTATCCCCCCCATACCCCCTGCCTGAAATCTTGCACTACAAGAGATAATTTTCTTGCTCACATGACTGCTATAAAAAGGTAGACTGATGCCTTCCCCCAAAAAAAACAAAATCCTGGATACGCCACTGATTCAAAGGGCTATTGCCCTTTTTAAAAGTTGAAAGTGATTAGAGGGCAACTAACACCCCTCTCAAACCCACCTTTTCCCCAAACACATCCAATCAAAATTTTTAGATAGCCCTTTTATTCAATGTAGTTTTAAGATCTAGAAATTAGGTCTTTGAGGATGACAACCCCCCACAGACCTCAGGGCAAGGGTTGTCAGTTATCCCCTGGGGGCATATATGGTTTTTATAGAATGTTTTGTTGTAGAAACTTCAAATAGGGCACATTCAATTGGAAGTTGAAATGGCTAGTGCCCTTTTTAATAGTCAAAAGTAATTGGAAGGCAACACCCCCTTCCATGCCCACCGTTTCCCCAAACCCATCCAATCAAAACTTTAATATAGCCATTTTGTTCCACGCAGTTTAAAGCTCAGGAAATTATACCTTTGAGCAGGACACTCCCCCCAGTCTTCAGGGCAAGGGTTACAAGTTATGCCCTGGGGGCATATAAGTTTTTATTGAAATCTTTGTTGTAGAAACTTCAAAAAGGGCTCATTTGATCAGAAATTCAAAGGTCTAGTGCCCTTTTTAATAGTCGAAAGTGATTTTAGGGCAACTAACCCCCCTCTCATCCCCACCTTTTCCCCAAACACATTCAATCAAAATTTTTAGATAGCCATTTTATTCAACGTAGTTGAAACTTTTGGAAATTAGGTCTTTAAGGATGACAACCCCTCCCCCCCCGCAAACCTCAGAGCAAGGGTTGTAAGTTATGCCCTGGGGGCATGTAAGGTTTTTATAGAAAGCAATATTGTAAAAACATCAAACCTCCCCCCCAGCACTCATGGCAACCACCCCCCCAGCCCTCAGGGCAAGGGTTGTAAGTTATGCCCTGGGAGCATATAAGGTTTTATTGAAAGTTTTGTCGTAGAAACTTCAAAAGGGCTCATTTGATTGGAAATTGAAAGGGCTAGTGCCTTTTTTAATAGTTGAAAGTGATGGGAGAGTGACTAACACCCCTCTCATGCCCACCATTTTCCCAAACACATCCAATCAAAATTTTGAGATAGCTGTTTTGGTTAACATAGTTGAAAGTTCTGGAAATTATGTCTTAGAGGATTACAACCACCCTCACAGCCCTTAGGGTAAGGGTTGTAATTTATGCCCTGGGGGCATAGAAGGTGTTTATATAGAAGGTGTTGATTGGAAATTGAAAGGCCTAGTGCCCTTTTAATAGTCAAAAGTGATTGGAATGCTTGAAATTTTTATAGTAAAGATTGATGTGGGTATAATGCATGATTTTTATTTTGTTGTTGTTGTTTAGACCAGGGCACTTCATATTGAAGGAGTTGTCATAGGAGCTTCAAAAAGATCTTATTTGATTGAAAATAAAAGGGCTGAATTTTTAATAGTCAAAAGTGATTGTAGTGCAACTAATCCCTCCTATCCTCCCATTTGCCTTTATTATTAAAAACTAAATATTGCCTTAAGATTATATTGAAATGAACTGTGTTAATGATAATTCCCAATAAGGCATCTCAGCAGTCTCCCAAGAATGACCAAGGGTATTATGTTCAAACTTTCAAAGCTACTTCTGCTCTTAAAATTTAACCAAGTCAAAATAGCATAAGTGTATCCAAGCTATCAAAGAAAGTAAGCAGATTTTTTTATGAATGGTATCAAGTCATTTCATGAACAAAATCATTTCAGGTCAACTAGAGGAGGTATGAAACAAAATTGAACACTGCTATTTGTGTCCAGATTTTTAAAAGGGTGTATGTTGTTAAAAATTACTGAAAATTTTGATCCAGCATACAAATGGCAGGCCAAACTATAAAGTCTTAAAAAAACAAAAATATTTAAAGTATTATTTTCTTTTTCCCTGAAATAACTATGTCAGTATAAAACAAACAGAAATGGTAAAATTCTACTTTAGCTAATTTTGGCTATCTTGGGAAGGGGTTAGGTTAGGAAAATGAGACTTTCAGGGATGGGTTTACAGGCTAAAGTATGTCCCGAGAAGGTATTTTGAATTGCCTACCTCCACCCCTTCTCCCTCTAGAGGGTCATGAAATTTGCCTACATGACAGGTCTATACCCATTGAAATTTTGAAAAAACATTTTACCTTAATTTTCAGTTATCAGTTTCTTTTTCTCTGGCTTTAGCTCTGAAAATGCAATTTCAGTTATTTGAGCAGAATTCTAAGACATATAAATAGTTCATTTCCAGAATTTAGGAAATGTTTTTGCATATCTTTAAAACCTTATAAATTGGGATTGAGCAAAGTTGTGAAGCTGAAAACAATTTTGTTGTACTTCATTTAAACAGAAGATCTATTTTGCAAGGTTTCAATTCTATAGCTCACATATTTTTAAAGGTCATCAAACTTTCAGGTATGGGTCCACAGGCCAAAGAATGTCCTGGGAAGGTATTTTGAAATACCTACCTCCACTCCTTCTCCCTCTAGAGGGTCCTGAAATTTGCCTTCATGATAGGTCTATAACCATTGAAATTTTGACAAAACAAGATTTTACCTTAATTTTCAGTTATGAGTTTCTTTCTCTCTGGCTTTAGCTCTGAAAATGCAATTTTAGTTATTTGAGCAGAATTTTAAGCCATATCAATGTTTTAATTCCAAAATTAAGGAAAAGTATTTGCATATCTTTAAAACCTTATAGGCCTAAATTTGGATTGAGCAAAGTTGTGAAGCTGAAAACAATTTTGTTATGCTTCATTTAAGCAGAAGATCTATTTTGCAAGGTTTCCCTTCTATAACTCACAGATTTTTAAAGGTCATCAAAGATCAGGACCCTCTAGAGAGAGAAGGAGTGGAGGTAGGTACTTCAAAAGATAAAATTCAGTCAATATCTACAAAATCATATTATTGAGTTAGGAATAAAGTGAATACACCATTTGATGCCTTTTTTTATGCTGATTACGAATATAATAAGCATTTCTATCCGAAATGAATTTCAGCCCCCCCCCCCCCCTATATAGGCTATACCTAACATAAGAAACTTCAAAAAAGGCTCATTCGATTGGAAATTCAAAGGGCTAGTGCCCTTTTTAATAGTTGAAAGTGATTGAAGGGCAACTAGCCCCCCCCCCATCATTCCCCCAAACACATCCAATCAAAATTTTGAGAAAGCCACTATCTTCAGCATAGTTGATTTCCAGATAGAAAATATGTTTTTGAGGAGGACACACCCCCACAACCCTGGGGGCAAGGGTTTTAAGTTATGCCCTGGGGGCATATAAGAGCACTGTTGGCACAATGTATCATCTATTATTTTTTTTCCTTTAGACTAGGGCACTTTGTATCGAATAATTTGTCGTAGGAACATCAGAATGGGCTCATTCAATAGGAAATTGGAGTGGCATGTGCCCTTTTTAATACTTGAAAGTGATTTGAAGGCAACTAACACCCCTTCCACACCCACCAATTCCAAAAACACATCCAATCAAAATTTTGAGATAGCCATTTTCTTCACCATAGTTGATTTCCAGATAGAAAATATGTTTTTGAGGAGGACACTCTCCCACAACTCTCAGGGCAAGGGATTTAAGTTATACTCTGAGGGCATATAAGAACAATGTTGGCACAATGTATTATTTATTTTTTTTTTCCTTTAGAGCAGAGCACCTTGTATCAAAGAAGTTGTCATAGAAACTTCAAAAAGGGCTCAATCAATTAGAAATTGAAGTGGCTTGCCCTTTTTAATAGTCAAAAGCAATTGGAAAGCAACTAACACCCCATCCACGCCCACCATTTCCCATAAGACATGCAATCAGAATTTTGAGATAGCCATTTCGTTCAGCGTAGTTGATTTCCAAACAGAAATTATGCTTTTGAGGAGGACACTCCCCCACAGCCTTCAGGGCAAGGGTTGTAAGTTATGCCCTGGGGGCATGTAAGGTTTTTATAGAAGGCGTTGTCGTAGATCTATTTTGCAAGGTTTCCCTTCTATAACTCACAGATTTTTAAAGGTCATCAAAGATCAGGACCCTCTAGAGAGAGAAGGAGTGGAGGTAGGTACTTCAAAAGGTCAATATCTACAAAATCATATTATTGAGTTAGGAATAAACTGAATTCACCATTTGATGCCTTTTTTATGCTGATTACGAATATAATAAGAATTTCTATTGGAAATTTGTTTCAGCCCCCCCCCCTATATAGGCTATACCTAACCTAACCTAACCCTGAAATGGCCTATATAGAGGGGGGGGGGCTGAAACTCATTTCTAATAGAAATACTTATTATATTCGTAATCAGCATAAAAAAAGGCATCAAATGGTGTATTCACTTTTGTCCTAACTCAATAATATAATTCTGTAGATATTTACCCTTCAAAATACCTTCCCGGGACATAGGCCTACTTTAGCCTGTAGATTCATCCCTGAAAGTTTCATTTTCTTAACCTAACCCCTTTCTAAGATAGTCAAAAGTAGCTAAAGTAGAATTTTACCATCTATATTACCTCATTTTCATCAATAGTCATTCTAATGATGTTTTTTGTTTTACTGTGATATTTTTCTGAGGGGTTTTAGGCTCTTTTTAAAAATGTATGTTAATTTGTTGTTAAATATAACCAAAAATTTTAGCCTAAGTGTACTAGCTTAAATAAAGACTAATGAAGATAGTAATTAGGCTAATCTTCCTGCATCAGCTACAAATGACAATTTTTCCTCACTACAATTTCTTTAAGGAACACATTTTTAAACTTTAAGTCAGCTTTCTTCGGAGACAACAAGTAGCTCCTCAACTAAAACTGTAATAAAATCTGTGTTTTGCCAAATTAAGCATAAATAAGCTATGCATGGAGGGGGTCCTTTTTTACCTTAGACATAGCCTAGGTGCCAGTTCAGGGGAGACCCTTTCAGGTAATACATACCTGAGAAATAGAATTATGTATTTCTACATAATTTACCAGCAAAATTTATGATTTACCTTCAGATTCTGCACCCCAAAAGTCTTTGGAAGTCATTTAATGGAAATAACAATATTTATTTAAATCTAATAATGATAGTGCTGCAGCTAAGAAAATTCTTCATTAAATGCCGGGTTCAAAAAGCCAGGCGAGCCGGTCCATCTGGTTCGTGGAAACAAAACATGTCTTGCTTTTTGTTTTTCATAAGCACATTTTAAGAATTTTTTTTATTATAAGCACACCCATTAATTCGTAATTAGCTTAGGAATATATGTTATTATATAAACAACTCGACTTATAAATTACAGCTCCTTATGCTTGTGTACAAACGTTCACTTATAGGCTTTGTGTCACTAATCAGCCTAATGCTAACCTAATGCTTGCGTGACTAATAAGCTTTTGAATGCTGACTCCTCCTTTTTAAAAGCCCTTACAATTTTAAATCCTCCATGACAAGGAAGCATAGCAAGAGGTTGTCCCAGAAAAGGGTAAATACCAGAGTCTACAACAACTACTTCTTCATTAGAGTGATTCTTAATTGTATTCATCCTTCTGCTGATGCCTTTAGGATTACTGTTGACAAGAGTTGGTCCACTAAGCCATGGACGACACAGTGGGATATAATTGAGTTAATGATTCCCCATCATCGCCGACCAGCGACTCTATATGATTATTCTTTATTACGCTGGATAATGCAATTTAAGGCAACTTCTATCACATGTAAGCAAAAATCAACTCAAAACTTAAACCAAACATAAACTACCTTTAACATAAAGGATTCTATCCCTTCAACCTTCATAAACATAAAAATAGACCCTTTAGTAATTACGAGCAATTTATATGTCTTTGTAAAACAGATGCAAGAGCAAGTGCTCAAACTACAAGGAATTACTCTTCTCTTAGTGCCCAAACAGTTCTTTGCAATGACTCTTCTTGACCACTCCAGGAATGTCCTACAAAGAAAAAGGTAAATCCAATAATCCGGAATTACGCTCGAGAAATCTATTTTGGAACAGATTTTTAAAGTGAGACAGCTCGTAAGGAAGACAAAATAATTCAAATATATATATATATATATATATATATAGCTTTAGTAGTGTTAATATCTGCTTTTGATTCCATCAACCATTAATCTCTATGGTTAATGCTCAACTCCCTTTGACTGCCAGCCAAACATTATTTACCGTTTGACAAATTTTATGAGGAGACTAAGAGCCTGGTTGGAGTTACTATTAAGCGGTGCTCTTCATTTGCCATTAAAACCAGTATGGGGCAAGCGCGTGCTGCCACCCAAGAATTGCTGAGTTTTGGACCAAAAGCTACGTCAGAAATCGAACTATTGATCACTTCCCATTTGGTCTCTGATTTGGAGATCAATTCCCTGCCGATAATAAATTCGGACATGACCTTGCGCTCATTGCCCACTGTATACAACAGCTGATATATGTTCTCAATATCTCGCAGGAAGAAGTTTGAAAAATAGGAATTAAAGCCAAGTGACTAAAAACAAAGATAATGGCAGTTGAATCGCCAGGCCCGATCGCGCGTTTAGACTTCATTATGGTTTGGGGAACCCATCTTTAAGTTGTTGCTAGCTTCATTTAAATTGGTTGTAGAATCTCGGATAATGGCTCATTGGATGCAAAACTGGATAGCTGAACGGCGAAATCTTCTTCTGCCGTTACAAGACTCAGTGTCATTTCGAGAAATGCTTTATATTTCTAGGTGCACGAAGACGTGCATATATATTACATCAATGAACTCAGTCCAGCTTTATGTGGTCAAGACATAGGCTCTCAAATCCACCATACAGAGTTTGATCAACGGCTGTCAGACGAAACAACTACGTCAAATTGTGGGACTTCACTGGGATGTTCTTTAAGCAACGAAAAGGCTCCTTTTCCGCACTCACCAAATACCATTTTCAACTCAGATTGCCCAACCCACAAATGGTTCGAGGACCTCCTTTGAATACTACCAGTAGCTTCTGCGTGGATTACATGATGCTTAGACCTCTCATTTCATAATTGGTAATGCCCGGGGGGCAGACCTTGGACGAAATGGAAGGAAAGCCTAAAGGTGCTCCTCAATGTAGCCGATATTGCTGTTAAGAAGGCCTCCTTCACTGCTACCAATCGGCCCGCCAGAAGGGGTACAGTTACGACGGATTCTACACGGTTAAACTATGCGGCGTGAGTCTTAAGTCAAGTAAATCTATTTCCCAAGTTTTATCTAATGACAAATAGGCCCAATTCCGATAAAATATTTGGAAGAAGGGCCTGAAAATCCGTGAAAGTGAATCGTTATGTCAATATTTTTCATTTTTCATGAAAGAGAGACTTTTTAAAAATATTTTGGGAAGGATTCTCATGCTTTTTTATCGTGTAGGTAGGTGTTTCAATATAATATCTAAATTTAGCTTAGTTTTTCCTGCATTAAAAAGGGTGCTACGACAGTTTCAGTAATAATCCTTAATGCTTAATGTATTTTCTTTTTTTACTGTCTCTGTATCTTTTCTTGAAGTAAATCAAGCTTAGTGGGTCCCCCCTCCCATCCTCCAGATTGAATTGAAAGACCCCTTTCAAATGGATGGAAAATTTCGATCGAAAGGTCTTCCCTTATAAGAATTCAGAATACCGTCTGCTCAATGGAAACTTATTATGACAATCCTTTTAAAATTTTATAAGCATATATGGCATGCTGTAAAAAAAATTGTTAAATGAAACACCCACTCAAATGAAGTTTCTATTCCGTTGTAAATACTGCCATCTAAGTCCATTTAAGATGATACAAATTATTTTTGGTTCTAGTTAATAAATTTATCACAAGCTCTAGTTTACTAGAGCTTGTGATACGCTTAACAGAAGCCTAATTTGGTACTTATGTTAAGTAATGAAGAAGGGAAAAAAATAAAAAATAAAACAACAATAAATCTTAAACAGTAGTTAAAAACAAAACATGTCGGTAAAACCTTAAAAAATACAACCAAAAGTTAGAAGCTTAGCAGAAATCGTTGTTCGGAAAAAACCTTAAAAAATAAAACCAAAAGTTTGAAGCTTAGTAGAAATGGTTGTTAGAAATTGGACTCGCTGTAATAATCAAATATCTTTGAATAGACTGCAGTATGAAAAAACTCTTCATTGCGTAAGAAGCAAAAACTGGTAATTGCAAAAAATATTTGTTTATATTTTAACAAGGAATTATAACAATTTTAAAACCTTGAAAAATGAAACCAAAAGTCTATAGCTTAGTAGAAATCATTGTTAGAAATCAGACATGCTGTAATAATCAAATGTCTTTGAATAGATTCAGCATGAAAAGACATTTAATTGAGTAAAGAGCAAAAAAAAAACTGATAATTGCAAAAATATTTTTTATATTAGTAACATGACAACAAAAGCACGAAAGATAAAAAAAATAGCTTATTCACAAATGGATTAGAGGTTGAAGTTTGGGTAGCCCTTTGGATAAATACTCTGTAGAATTCATATGCCAAAACATAGAATTAACTAGCAAAGAAAAACAGATGAAATGAAAAAAGACTCAAGGTGTACAACTCCTAAAATGTTAAATTTTTTGTTTCACAATGCGTTTCACTCCCTGAAATAAAAATAAGAAATAAGCAAAAGAGTAATCAATAGTCAAAAGGGAATGTATGTTATTTTGTTTTCTCAGGATGATTGTTTCCTTCTGCTAATTTAGATTAGTCGAATTTGTTGGTTAGGAATTGGGTCTTTATCTGTGATTTTTACTCTGAGCCCCTGAAGCTTCACGCTTTTCTTAAGTTAGAGAAAGTGACATCAAAGGCTAGGCTTTCTGAGGGGTACAACCTGGGACTTGCACTTCACTGCTAAAAATTAACACAACCAATTCCATAAGAAAGCTATTTCTTGTGAAAGCACAAATTCATGAGCACAAGGACTATTACTCTTACCCAATTTGCCAGTGATTTCACTCCCCTTCCTGAATTGGGGACTCCTCGAATTTATATAGAAAAAAACAACTAGGTTCTCTTTGAAATTACCCCAAGAATGAACGTTAACAAGAAATAACGATTTGTATTTGGAGTTAAGATTCTTGCATTTACGCATAATATTTTCGGTAAGATCCAATTTTTTTTTTTTTTTGGGGGGGGGAATTCAATAAATCAACTATTTAGTGAGTGAGGATTGGCTTTTCTATGACGAATTATTCTATTGACTCCTCTATCAACATGTTAGCGGGAGTGCTCTGGGCCTCCCACATAACCATGAAAAAATCTAACTAGCTGGCGAAAACTTAACCTTACTACAGAAGAGAATCAACCGCCATCGTGGCCAAGACTAAGGTAAAGGTTTTTCATTTGGCCACTTAGAATCTAACTACCCGAATATAAATTAAACTGCTGTAGGAACCTTACGCCATGGCTTGCTTTTAGAAATAACAAAGTTTTTTTTAAACATGTATTCTTTAATGCTCGGATCAAAGTCGTGATCTAAGTCCTGAAACAATAATGACTAAGCATGCAGAGCCGAATATAAGTTTTTCTCAGAAGGAGGGGGAGGCAAAGGTAAATTTTTCTACCCCCTGCTGCACCATCAATGCTGTGAATATTGTTATATTTTTCGTTTAAGTGAAAGTTGAACGTATTTCATGGGAAAATTTTGGGTTGGGATAACCAAATGTGAGGCGTATATTTACCCAATACAACTATCGAACAGCAAGCACTAACAAACTGTTAGTGAGGAGGAAACTAAAGGTCCAAAAAACGGAGCTTGGAATTTAGAATTTTTGAAAATGGAATTTGGGAGGGGCGACAGTGCCAAAAGGAGAAAGTGTAACATCCCCCCTCTACAATTTTGTATAAAATAATTAAATTAAGGCCGGGTTTACTATCTACATAACTTAACACAACAAGAGATCAGCCGGCTGACTTTGCCGCTTGTGCAAGGCATTGGAAAACTTTGTCGAGGTTGAGATTGCCACTAAACGTCGATATCCGTTGGCCATCCAGAGGCAACCCCAGTCAAAGGGAAGGTTACGCACTCGTTGCCTGTTGCATTTGGTGAGTTGTAACATTTTCAATTGCTCTTTGATAGCATCACTGTGTTGTAAGTTTACAATTTAAGATGAATGAGTAATCCAAGCGTCTGATCACCAATATGAAGGTTTCGTGCAGAAATGGGACAAAAAAATTATAGAAAAATCCTCTCTAAAAAAACAATGTCCGAGAACACACCCATTGTTTAAATGACAGTGTTTGAGGATGAGGAGATTATTTTTAATGTTGTTACCGGTACTGTTGGCAAAGATACTCAAAATAAAAGAAAAAGGGCCTGTAGCTGACAAAAAGAAAAACCTGTAGCTGACACCTCAGTAAAAACAGTGTATGAATCAAAATGGATTAATGATTATTCTGCTGGTTTCGAACTAAAAGAAGAGAATATTTACACTATCAAGAGAGAACATGATGAATTATATCACTAAACAGATTCAAAATGCCCAAAGTTGTTCAATGATAATGATTCAATTGATAATGCATAATAATATATGTAACATATATTTTATGTTACATATTAGCATGTTACATATGTAACATATTTTTATGTCGTTATTTCATTAAAAGTATTTTATACATTACTTTGTTATATTTCCAATATTTTTAGGGAACGATAGCACATCAAACGATTACAATGTCCATTAAAAAGTCGGAGCTATAAGAGAAAGAATTTTCAGAGACATAGATATTACTAGCAGACTCATAAGTCTGCGTATTGATGACTGAGTATCAAAAACTAAAAAAAAGTGCTTGTGCATAGAACAAATTCAACTACACAGATATTTTATAGCATCAAAACAATTTTACATCAATTAACAGAATAAAGAAAACTATTCGGAATTTTTAGAATCTAAACTTTTACAGTAAGTATGCAACTAAAATCATTCATTTTCAACTAATACATATATTTTTTTTTAGTATCAAAAGGATTTTAAAACATTTCACAGGATCAAGAAACTATTCATGTGTTTCAGAATCTATACTTTTGCAGTTTACATGTAACTAAAACCTTCCATTATCAATTAATACTAATATTTTTTAGCATTAAAAAGAGTTTACATCATTTCATAGATTTAATAAACTTTTCAAATGTATTAGAATCTATGCTTTCGCAGTTTACATGCAACTAAAATCTTTCATTATCGATTAATGCAGGTGTTTTCTAGCAGAAAAAGGGTTTTACAACATTTCACAGGATCAAGAAACTATTCAAATGTTTCAGAATCTATACTTTTGAAGTTTACATGTAACTAAAACCTTCCATTATCAATTAATACAGATATTTTTTATCATTAAAAGGATTTTACATCATTTCACAGAATCAAGAAACTATTCAAATGTTTTAGAATCTACGCTTTTGCAGTGTGCATGCAACTAAAACCTTCCATTATCAATTAATACAGATATTTTTTAGCATCAAAAGGATTTTATAACATTTCACAGGATCAAAAAACTATTCAAATGTTTCAGAATCTATGCTTTTGAAGTTTACATGTAACTAAAACCTTCCATTATCAATTAATACATATATTTTTTAGCATCAAAAGGATTTTACACCATTTCACAGATCAAGAAACTATTCAAATGTTTCAGAATCTATACTTTTGCAGTTTGCATGTAACTAAAACATTCGATTATCAAGTAATACATATATTTTGTAACAAAAAGATTTTACAAAAAAAATTAAAAAAATCAAGAAACTATTCAAATGTTTCAGAATATATTCTTCTGCAGTTTTTATGTAACTAAATTCTTCTATTATCAATTAATATAGGTATTTTTTAGCATTAAACGTATTTTACATCATTTCACAGAATCAAGAAACTATTCAAATGTGTCAGAATCTATGCTTTTGCAGTTTGCATGTAACTAAAATCTTCCATTATCAATTAATACAGATATTATTTAACATCTTAAATTATAAAATATTTTTTTCAATATATCAGATATATCGTAACCAAATGTATTCTTAGTAAATAAAAATAAAACCCAACTTTCTTAAATGATCAAATTTTAAGTAAATCAGATGTATCTTAATGATGTCTATTCTTATTAACCAAACATAAAACTCAAATTTCTTAAATGATCAATTTAAATGATCAAATATATCTTAACCATGTCTATTCTTATTAACCAAAAATAAAACTCTAGTTTTTTAAATGATCAAATATTTTTTAATAGATCAGATAAATCTCAACCAAATGTATTCTTATTAATCAAAAATAAAACTCTAGTTTCTTAAATGATCCAATATTTTTTTTTATAGATGAAATATATCTTACCCAAATGTATTCTTATTAATCAAAAAAATAACCCAAGTTTCTTAAATGATCAAATATTTTTAATAAATCAGATGTATCTTAATCATATATATTCTTATTAGTCAAACATTTATTCTTATTAGTAAAAAATAAAACTCAAGTTCCTTAAATGATCAAGTATATGTGAAAAATCAGATATATCTTAACCGTGTGTATTCTTATTAATCAAAATAAAAACCAAGTTTCTTAAATGATGAAATATTTTTAATAGATCAAATGTATCTTAACCATGTCTCTTCTTATTAGTCAAAAATAAAACTCAAGTTTCTTAAATTACCAAATATTTTTAATAAATCAAATGTATCTTAAACACGTTCACTCTTATTAACCAAAAATAAAACCGAAGTTTCTTAAATAAACAAACGTTTTTAATAAATCAGATGTATCTTAACCGAGTGTATTCTTATTAGTCAAAGATACAACTCAAGTTTCTTTAATGATCAAATATTTTTAATAAATCAGATGTATTTTAACCATGTCTATTCTTATTAACCAAAAATAAAACCCAAGTTTCTTAAATGATCAAATATTTTTTAAAAATTCAAATATATCTTAACCATGTCTATTCTTATTAACCAAAAATAAAACTCTAGTTTTTTAAATGATCAAATATTTTTTAATAGATCAGATAAATCTCAACCAAATGTATTCTTATTAGTCAAAAAGAAAACTCTAAACCGAGTGCATTCTTATTAGTCAAAATAAAACTCTAGTTTCTTAATTGATCAAATATTTTTTAATAGATCAGATATGTCTTAACCAAATGTATTCTTATTCGTCAAAAATAAAACTCTAGCTTCTTAAAGGATCTTATATTTTTAATAAATCATATATAACTTAACCATGTGTATTCTTATTAGTCAAAATAAAACTCTAATTTCCTAAATGATCAAATATTTTTTAATAGATCAGATATAACTTAACCGTCTGTATTCTTATTAATCAAAAATAAAACCCAAGTTTATTAAATGATCAAATATTTTTAATGGATCAGATGTATCTTAACCGAGTATATTCTTTTTTAATCAAAAATAAAACTCAAGTTTCTTAAATGATAAAATATTTTTGATAAATCAGATGTATCTTGACCGTGTGTATTCTTATTAATGAAAAATAAAACCCAAGTTTCTTTAATGATCAAATATTTCAATAGATCAAATATATCTTAATCGAGTGTATTGTTGTTTATCAAAAATAAAACTCTAGTTTCTTAAATAATCAAAATTTTTTAATAAATCAGATTTATCTTAACCGTGTGTATTCTTATTAATCAAAAATAAAACCCAAAATTATTCAATGATCAAATAGTTTTGAATAAACCAGATATATCTTAACCGAGTGTATTCTTATTAGTCAAACATAAAATTCAAGTTTCTTAAATGATTAGACATTTTTATTAAATCAGATGAATCTTAACCGTTGGTATTCTTATTGATCAAAAATATAACCCAAGTTTCTTAAATTGTCAAATATTTTTTTTTAATATATCAGATGTATCTTAACCGTGTACATTCTCATTAGTAAAAGATACAGCTCTGGTTTTTTAAATGATGAAATATACTTTATAAATCAGATTTCTTTTAACCGTGTGTATTATTATTAATCAAAAATAAAACACAAGTCTCTTTAATGATCAAATATTTTTTAATAGATCAGATATATCTTAACCGAGTGCATTCTTATTAATCAAAAAATTATACTCAAGGTTCTCAAATGATTAAACATGTCTCTAACTCAAAAGAGAATCCGGTTCATATCTCAAAATCATGTTTGATATTATAAAACATCTTGCAATACATTATCAAAATATCGAATGGTTTAATGAGAATCCTTTATGGTGCTATCAAAATCATATATGGTATTATCAAAATCACACAAGTTATTAACAAAACTTTGCACTGCATTATTATTTCTTGTCGAATATTATGGAAACCTGATACAATCAAGGAGTTTAACTTTTAAAAATCTATTGCATAGAACAAACTCAGCTATGCAGTTCGTTTGTAATCAACAGTTTGATAATCATTTGAAAAAGAATAATACGAAAAAAAAAAAAATCACACCAGTGCTCTTAAGACTTGTGGCAATCGATTAATTTACAAATTGTTGAAGCTATCAAAATTGTTACGATTATGAGGGGAAAAAAATGATTTATCAAAATTATTGTCGGAATGAAAAAAAAACACACTTGACAATTTTAATAATTGGTTGTGTAGAGCTCGTATAGCGCGTCATTAATGGATTTGCGCTTTTCCATTATTGCAGATTAAACGTTAAGGGAAGGGGAGGGTCAGTGAGTTTCAGAAAATTATTATCTATCAGCTTTTTAGCTAATTAAATAAAAAAACAAGTTTTTTAAACTGAAAGTAAGGAGCGACATTAAAACTTAAAACGAACAGAAATTATTCCGTCTATGAAAGGGGCTGTCCCCTCCTCAACGCTTCTCTCTTTACGCTAATGTTTTTATTGTTTTAAAAAATAAAGTTGTGAGACAGAGTCAAACTTTAGCGTAAAGAGCGAGGCGTTGAGGAGGGGACAGCCCCTTTCATATACGGAATAATTTCTGTTCGTTTTAAGTTTTAATGTCGCTCCTTACTTTCAGTTTAAAAAACTTGTTTATTTTATTTAATTTCTGATTGTTTTTTAGTTAATGCAGCTTTTATTTTGGCTCACCGTCATTGAATAAGTAAACAAAATTTGTATAGAAATTTTGCTTTTCTTTTGCTAAATGGGTGTCTCTAAATTTGGTTATGACGTAATTTACAAATTAGCTTACGTAACTAACTTCTATATTCGTATATTTTTCTTCTGGCAAAAAATACAAACTTGAAATTATGAGCTTGTGAGCAGATATGAGCTTGAAACCTATGTAATAGGGTTTTCTGATACGCTGAATCTGACGGTGTGATTTTCATTAAAATTCTTTCACTTGTAGGGGATTTTTTCCCCCTCTTTAAAAAATTGGGTAAGTTTTCTCAGGCTCGTAGCCTTTGATGAGTAATACTAAACTTAATAAAATTTATATATTTAGAATCAGCATTATAAACACATTCTTTTGATACCTTTATTGACATCAAAATTCTGTTTTTAAAAGTATCGATTACTATTTAGCCGTATCGCTTGTTTTTTTTTATTACGTATAGGAGGGGGTTCTCCCCTTAGTCAATACCACGCTCTTTACGTTAAAAGTTAAAAAAAAATTTGATTCACAAACCGCTGAATCACAATGGCCGTTTAATTATAATAGATAGCTATTTTTAAAGAAATAAAAAAAACTGTAGCGTAAAGAGCGAGGTATTGACTTGGGGGAGAACCCCCTCACACACGTTATAATTTCTGTTCGTTTTAAGTTCTAATGTTGCTTCTTTCTTTCAGTTGAAAAAACTTGTTTTTCTATATTTAATTTCTTAATGTTTTTGAAATATTGCTTGGAATTCCAGTGCCCCATAGACCGTTCCTATACCCCCAAGAAATATACTCGACGGACATTGTATCCAGAGTAGCCCCCGCTTCTCGCCCCCCCCCCTCCAGAATAAAATCCTTCCTGAAAATGTCTGTATACTTCCCAATAACCAATTAGTAATACTGGCAAGTCTGGCGCCCCCTTCACGGCAATTTCCCTTCTCCCATGATAACTTCCTTCATGGACAGATCCTCCAACATAACTCCCGACCCGCCCCCCCCACTACCAGAAAAAAACCCTCCTGAAAACTTCTGTATACTTCCCAATAACCAATACTATATGTTAACATTGGGTAAAGTTCATAACTTTTCATAACCTCCCCCTGGGGACTTCGGGGGATTAAGTCATCCTAAAAGACATATTTATCATATTTTCGACCATGCTGAACAAAATGGCTATCTCAAAATTTTGGTCGGGTGACTTTGGGAAAAAAATAAGCGTGGGAGGGGGCCTAGTTGCCCTCCATTTTTTTGGTCACTTAAAAAGGGCACTAGAGCTTTTAATTTCTACTCCAATGAGACCTTCTATGATATTCTAGAACCACCGGTTCGATGCGATCACCCCTGGAGAAAAAACACTAAAAAAAAATAAAAAAAACAAACACGCATCCATGATCTTTCTTCTGGCAAAAAATGCAAAATTCCACATTTTTGTAGATAGGAGCTTGAAACCTCTACAGTAGGGTTCTCTGATACGCTGAATATGACGGTGTGATTTTCATCAAGGTTCTATAGCTTTTAGGGGGTCTTTTCCCCTTTTTTGAAAATCAGCCAAATTTTCTCAGGTGCGTAACTTTTGATGGGTAGCACTAAACTTGATGAAAGTTATATATTTGAAATCAACATTGAATTCTGATTCTATTGATGTATCTATTGGTATCAAAAACCCGTTTTCTAGAGTTTCGGTTACCATTGAGCCGGGTCGCTCCTTACTTACAGTTCGTTACCACGAACTGTTTGATACATGTGTTTCAAAAATCATAGAAAAACTTAATAGCTAATACAGTTAATAACCAGATTTGATGCTAACTAATGGTAGGCTCGTACGCGGGGATACCTTTTTGGTCGTGAAAGAGAAGTTACGAAAAAAAACTGGTTGATGGTTATAATCAAAACAATTTTCAACTTAACTTAAATTTGAAGCAGTCAAAAGTTCAAGAAAATTTAAGATTTTTACTGTATTGATGTTACAAGATCTTACGAACACTCATCTCCTAAATAAGAAGTTTTAAATTATTGGAAATTATATTGGTTTGATTTTTGTCCAGTCTCTGAAAACCTTTCTTGGATGAAGTTTCTACAAATTTTGATAAGCTTCACCCAAAATATTGCCGGAATTAATAATTCCTTATATGAAAGGGGCTCTCCCCTCCTGAACACCCCGCTCTTGACGCTAAAGTTTTTTATTGTTTTAAAAAGTCGAGTTGTGAAAAAAAGTCAGACTTTAGCGTAAAGAGCGGACCGTTGAAGAGGGGAAAACCCCTTTCATATACGGAAAAATTTCTGTTCGCTTTAGGTTTTAGTGTCGCTCCTTACTTTCAGTTAAAAAAAACCTGTTTTTATTTAATTTCTTAACGAATTAATGCAGGTTTTGAATTCGGCTCACCGTACACGAATAATTAAAACGAAATTAGCATGTTAGTTTTAAAACAAAATTAGCATATTAGTTGTACGTAATATTTTCACGTAATATTAGTTTTACGTAATATTTTCTGTTTGTTTTAAGTTTTAATGTTGCTCCTCACTTTCAGTTGAAAACACTTGTTTTTTATTTAGTTTCTGATTGTTTTTTCAATAATACTGGGAAATTCAGCGCCCCCTTCATGGAAATTCTCTTCCCCCTGAACAATTCCTCCATAGCTATATCCTCCCACGTAATACCCTCCCTCTAACCCCCCCCCCCCCACTAGGAAAAATCTCCCCCGAAAACGTTTGTCTACTTCCCAATAACCGATATTATATGTAAACAATGAGCAAAGTTCAGAACTTGCAGCCCTGCTCCTGGGGATTGTGGGGGATTAAGTCTCCCTCAAAGACAGTTATTAGATTTTTTGACTTTGCTGAATAAAATGGCTATCTCGAAGTTTCGATCCAGTGACATTCAGTAAAAAATGATCGTGGGAAGGGGCCTAGTTGCTCTCGAAAAAAAGTGGCAACTAGTTTTTTTGGTCACCTAAAAAGGGCAGTAGAACATTTACTTTCCGTTCGAATGAGCCCTCTCGCGATATTCTAGGACCACTGGTTTGATACGATCACCCCTGGGAAAAAACAACAACCAATAAAGACGCATCCGTGATCTTTCTTCTGGCAAAAAATACAAAATTCTACATTTTATCAGATAGGAGCTTGAAACCTGTATCTATT